>NC_041384.1:644848939-644860498 GCF_002162155.2 Triticum dicoccoides | reverse complement strand
AAACTCGTAGTGAGCGATCCGGAAAAAGATGATAAATGCAGCGACAACATAGGCCACATGCATATAACATATACAATACTTACTAAAACAACCAAAGAAAATAGATAAAATTTCCCGCAAATAAGCATTTCTGCACTATTGTAATTTAAATTTCCTGCAAATCTCATCAAATATTTGCACATGTTGGTACGGATCCTCCGCGTTGTCACCTGTAAAATGCTTACTCTGCAACAGTTTGAGTAAACTCGGATTAATTTCCTATGTTTCATCATTGGGGCTCAGGCCTAAAGATGTGATGATTTCTTTAAAGGGTGGTCCCAAGTTCTTTATTGCGATGAGTTGATACACATGTTCAAGCTTGGCCATGGTTATTAGAACCTGGTAAATAACTTGGTACACGAAATAAACCAAAACATAAAATAAAGACCAAAGGCTCTTAACTCCACGACATCAACGCCAGAAAGAACTTGATGTCCCGCAAGTGCATATGGTTGAGTTGTAGTCTTTTCTAAGTAAAAGTATCAATTTCACAAAGAGCATAGGAAATGGTTTTTGCCTCTTATAGAGGTTTACCAAAGTGCCTGCAAGTCATCTTTGGCCCAAAGAAAAGTGATGTGCAAGTAAAAATATTGAAAGAGTGTTTTGAGAATAATTAAAGTAAGCAAATAATGAACGAGGGAGTAAATGAAGTGATGAAATCTTCAATAGCGCTAAGGTGTTCCCAAGGAGTCCAGATTCACAACTAGTATTTTTGTTACTTATTTGTGCGAAAGCACAGTTTTGGGTTCAGATAACTTATCCACTTTTATATGCTTATTGTGTGGGCGAAGCCAGATAAAGATATATGCATATTGTCGCAACTCTGTATCAGGCACGACAGCACCATCCCTTCCCCTGTCGAGTGAAGGCAACGATGATTAAGGGTCTTCCCGTCGATGCGGCAAAAGAATTTGGTGTCTCGGTTATGCCTTTTACCAAAGGTTTGCGAAGCAGGGAGATAACTTTTGTCACCGCAGTACCCCCTCTTCCTAGCTCCCCAATGATGGTAACATCCTTTACATTCATTACGGCAAAATTTGCGAGGTCGACATCACACAACATCACGAAGAATAGTTAGCACAAACTTATAAAGAGAATCATGCATCTTATTGGCATTCAGTAATACACATACTAGGATTCCTTCATATCATCGAGAACTAGAGGGTTTACTCAGACACAGAGACAATAAACCTCATCCTGGTGATCATGGCAATAACGGATGAATGATTAATGTAACACACGTATGAATCCACACTAGGGTTTGGTATTACAAAGAGATGGATAAAGAAATCGTATCGAGGTGTGGATGATGACGATGGTAGATGTCGTAGTCTCCTTGATCGAGGTGTTGGAGTGGCGGTGCCCTACTACCGATTCCTCCTTCAGTTCCCGTTCGAAAGTGAGGTTTTATGCGTCTATTTTGTGGTTCTAGTCTCTCTCTCTCTCCCTCTCTCTCTCTCTCTCTCTCAGTTTCTCATACGTGAGATCCGATCAAGCAAAAGTGAAATAGTCGACAAGGGAAAGGCGGTGGGGTATGGTACGAACCGTGGTACAAGTGGGCAATGTTCATACCACGCGCCGTTTTCTCTTCTAAAAAGCCCTACATGGGTGGTTTGGTTTCGATTGACATTTTCTTCATTTGGTAACTTTTTTACGAGGTTCATTTGGTACTACCTCTGTACACAAATATAAGACGTTTTATGTCACTAAGGGAGAATGTTATTATGACATCAATTAGCATGTGCCAAATAAAGGCACCTGCGCGTGGACGAGCAGGTTGGAACGATGAAGCTCACAGCTTGGAGGCTGCATGGACAGACTCTAACGTCAAATACAGTAATGCTACACCTACGTATTGCTTTACGAATAGCTACGTAAACCTTCCATCCCAAATAAATCAGCCCCCCTAATTTTCACTGGATGGGCCCCCCTCCCTTTTCTTTTCCAATCGGACGTTTTTCATCTAAGGGCATGTTTGGATTGTCGTTTTCCATTCAAATACCCTTGTAGAAAATACAGACCTCTGTCGGCCGTTTTATTTCCGTCCGGAAATCCTTTGCAGCTCGATAAGTTACAGCTGTAAATTAAATACCCTTGTATTTTTTTTGCATGGAAATACCCTTGTATTAGAATACCCGATGTCAAGCGCAGTCTAAGCCTCTTCGTAAGATACGTAAAAGTATGTCTAGTGCCCTAGATATGCCCTAGTTATTGCATATCTAAATGAGTGAATCAAGCACAAAGAAGAAAAGAAAAAAGAAAAAAAAATATTCACACGAATCTCGACGTAAGATTAATGACATAGGACTTAGATGTGCAATACTTATGGCACATCTGGATGCGCTTTAGCAAAACTGTAAAAGTATTTACGTAGGTGTAGCGTTGTCCCGTCAAATATCATGCACTGGACGAGGGCCAAGACAAAGACCAAGGGGGAGACCGGGAGAGGGAACCTTCGTAGATTGTGCAGGGGGTCGATTCGGATGCGGGACGATTGGTGTCCGATACCTGATCAACTCCGTACCGCTTCAACCATTATAACCCTTTCCTTCATACTCCACTAACCAGTATTCAGTATATACTCATCACGCTTTAACTGGCCTTCTCTGACCCCGATCGATCTTTTCGAAAACGCTAATCCCAGAAAAACCTCGACGTACGCCAGCAAACAAGACCTGCCGGCGCCGGGAGATTAGCCATGAGCGCCGCCACCACCTACCTTGCGTGGCAGCAGATGCGACGATCGCGTGAAGCCAGGGTGGTGGTCGGTGTCCCACGCACCGAGCCGTTGCAGATGCGACGGGAGGGTGAAACCTGGGTGGCGATCGGTGTCCCGCTCCTCGAGCCCTGTCCCCAGTCTAAGCCTGCCCCCTGCCACAAGCCGTTGATGAGGGTAAGATAAGATGCACCCTCGAATTTTAGAACCCACACTGGTACTGGTAGTATGAACTTTATTTCTCCAACTTAGTACTCGTAGTAAGAAAGACATTTATATGTTTGACATTACAAAGAAAGTTAATGGAATGTGTATAAACTTGTCAGCGTTTCTTCTCTTCTGTAAAAGTGTACGAACGTCCCTGTTATGTGCAAAAGATAATAATGAGTTACTTGACTTGCGCTCCGTAGTATTCTATTTTGTACGATAATCCAGTTCGGTGCCTGGGCTCAGATGAGCCCGGTAAACAGTAATGTGCTTAAAAATAGTAAAACAATAAAAAAAATTGTAATTTTTTGACAAGCAAGATGCGCATGTGCGTGTAAAAAATTTATGAAGTTTGAACATTCGAGGAGCACACGGAAAAAGACAAAATCGTGCATGAACAGTGTTGTTTTCAAATGTTTCTCACGTATCTTTTTTTTTTGCCACGAGCTCCTCGAATGTTCATACTTCATGAAATTTTGCAGGAACATCACACATTTCAGCATCTTGCATCACAAAAAAATGATTTTTTTTCAATTTCTTGTTTATTTTTTGCGACCTTATTGTTTATGCCCGGATTCATCTGAGCCCGGGCACCAAAAGGCCGCACTCATTTTGTACACACAATTGCTAGTATCACTTTTTTCGCTTGAATCTGATGAAAGGGAAAGTGTGATCCGATGTAGTAATGATTTTCTACTTACATTTATTCTTTGCAGTGTTTCATGATCGCGGTGGGAATCATATATACGGTTATGCTCTTCATGGTGGATGGGCCACTCTATGCGAGGATACTTGCCACGTGTGTGATTTGGATTGTGCCGATTAGTATCCTCAGGCTCACATTTGAATCCGATGATCATCTCGAGGATATAGCTTAGTCCTGATCTATCACTTGGTTGTGGTGAGGAAAGGATGATGATGGCAACGCGTCTTTGACTCGCTTCAGTGTTTGTAATCGTCGCTAGCTGGTTTATGGACCTAGATGTGATTTCTACTACTTTTGATGTTCTTTATACTACCTTAACAATTGAAAGTTTTTAGATGGAATAGATATAAAAAAAAGTTCGAAAAAAAACTTAGTCTTGACCTGTACGTGGTGAAATAGTAGCCTTTGCATTTTCATATATTATATATACGTGTATACACTAGCAAATACTCCCTTCGTTCCAAATTACTCGTTGCAAAAATGGATGTATCTAGAACTAAAATACATCTAGATACATCCATACATGCGACAAGTAATTCGGAACGGAGGGAGTATGTCCGTGCATTGTAACGGAGAGAAAATATTACACATCCTTTGCCCGATAAACATGGCTCAAGATCCACATAGGTTCACGTCCTCTACTTCAAACATGGCACCCCTTTTTGAAAATGGCAGAACGGTCATGATTCGCTATTTTCTTGTAAGTTTCAAATATGGCATGATGAATATGGGATTATAGATTAGAAGATGCTCTCTTCATTCAGAAATACTTGTCGGAGAAATGAATGTATCTAGATGTATTTTAGTTCTAAACACATCCATTCTTATCCATTTCTTCATCAAGTATTTTCATTGAGAGGGGGGTATTAACTATTTTGTAGGTGCATTTGAATCTATACATAATATTAAAGGACAGAAACTTTCATAGTTCTTCATACGTCATGTCATTTATATCCGTTGATTTTATTTAACTATAAAGATTGATGGCTGAGATCTCTTTTATTTTTTCTTGTCAAAAAGGTAAGATTTCCGTTCCATCTCTTTCAATTGATCACATCAGACCTAGCGATCAAAATATTTTTTTTGAATCCTAGCGATCGATCTCTTCCTGGCCTAGCGATCTATTTTCTCTCCTATCTAAAAAAGGTAGCGTCCCTAATATCAATCTCTTTTTTTTGCCTAAAAAGAAAAGAACAACGATCTCTGCATCTCGTCAAGCTGTCCTTTGCTAATTGCTAGCAATGTTGGCCCAGGTAAAGTCGTTAGGGGCAAGCCCGGCCATCCAGCCCACACGTTTGATTTTGACATATTGGGCAACCGATCCAATCCTAAGAGACACTAAAAAAATACAAAAGTCCAATTTATACTTCTATATGGCAAGACGTGCACAGCTGGCTATGAAATCAATCTTTTTTCCAAAAAAAGGAGTAGAGCGTACGCGCACGTAGAGTTTTTGTGGGCTTTTCTTGGGCTAGCTTTGCACGTAACATGTGTCAATCGTGAGGATCTAAACTTGTGAACCAGGCTAGCACCACCTCTGGGCTTCTCTCTTTCTCTCGGCGGCTCCGGCGGCTCTCTGTATAGTTGTACCATTGAGTCGGCGTGAATTATTTATAGCTGCAAGGGCACATCAACGACATGACGGACGACGACTGTTTGCAAGATAAACGAAGGCGCTCTATTTGTTTATTACTTTTTATTTATGAAGTGTGATTGCCCTTCGTACAATACATCTTCATATAACATAGTGTACATTGATTACATGTCCCATTATCTAAGCAATGCAAGGTAAGCAGCGGCGTGCCATTTGTGTTGTTTTTTATGAAATGTGATTGCCCTTAGTACAATACATCTTCACATGACACAATGTCCATTAATTACATGCCTCATTACCTTAAGTTAATCTTATATATGCATCTGACTCTCTTCTTAACTCTAATCCTAAGACCAAGGCCGGCCTCACACACTTCCTCTGCCTCCAGCCACCTCTTCACTACAACTTTGTGCCTCGGATTCGACGACAACAACGAGCAAAATGAGGATGACATGTACGGGGGCAACTAAGATGAGAGAGTGAAAGAGATAGATGGCAGGAAGGGGTAGAGCAGCCGTCAAATGCCATGTCGCCATCCTTTACCGCATCCCCATCCTCGTAGCCCTCACCGAGTCATGTGCTAGAGGAGGTCGTGCGGGTTGAGATAAGCGAGAATTGGGTTGTCATCCTGTTGAGCCCATCTACAACATATATGTGGTTCATCGTGTAGCCACATGTCCACACTGGTAGCCGTGCCAACCAATTAAAGCCTTAATGACGCAAAACTCTCATGGGCACCGCTGGGCAGAAGCCCGCTTTGCTTGACCAGCTAGCGCCTGTCATCAACGCATAAAGCTGTTGGACCCGGAGTCTCTGGTGTCACATGATGGATGGCGTGTTATGCTTTTACTCCCGTTGCAACGCACGAGCATGTTTCCTAGTCTAACAAAAAAAATGAAAGGATCAACGCTGGCTACTGGGCCGAATTGCACTCAATGCAGCCCATCTGTTATCCATCGCCTAATTAAATAAATCAAGATAAAAGAGAGAGAAAAAAAGGGTTGAGCTGGAATTCAAACCCGGGATTTCAGGCTAGATAGTTACGTGCGGTATCCATTATGAATGACTTCAGTTTCGTTAGAAAAGAGGTTTGGGCCTACATGAGTTAGCCGGCCGGCCGGATCTATGAAACAGGAGAGAAGAGAACTTTTCGGTCGGTCGGTCGGTCGGTCTCTCTCCTCTCTTTTGTTGTTGTTAACAGTCAGGGGCAACTTGGTTCGAAAGTGTAACGAAATTGACGGAAATGCCATTCAGGGAAGGAAATGTAGATGCAGTGTCAAAAATAAATCTTATTTTAAAAGAGCCAAACAAGGAATTCTCTCCGGGAAAAAAGTTATGATGATTACGAACAGCAACCCCCGACCGCCCTGACATCCCTGGCCCCCGCCCCTGCGTCGTCGTCTCGCGTGTTCTTCTCCCCCCCTCTCTCTCCCGGATTCGTATCCCTCCCCGCTGCCTGGTTCGATCCAATTTGTTCTTCCCCCCCGCGCAATTTGCTGCGCCGACGGCGACGGGCCACGGCGCGCATGCCCTGCCGGCACCCGCACCGGCACAGGCACCGGAGCGGCGCTAATTGATTCCCTCTCATGTTGGCATAGGTAAGGAACCCTAGCTCCACTGGCTGGATTTTGGAGCCATGAGCTCGTATTGTTTCTGAGGATCTCCGTTGTGGCGGCTAGGGTTCGACGCAGCTGTGCTTTATCCCCCCATCTATTCGCTGCCGATTTGGTTGCTGCGTGTCACCCTGGTAAACCAGGACACACCCGTTGCCCCACTATTTCCTCTCCTTGCCCATCTGGGTTCGACCCCGTAGGGCCTAGCATAAGGTGTCGGCGGAGCTTATATTGTCCTAATAATGTTGGGGGTTGAACTGAACTGAAGCCCGTTGCTGACCATCGGTCTACTCGTGAACTTCAGGTTGCCAGAAAACTTCAGCAGGGGAAAAAATGGTTCAGCTCTTTCTGCAAGTGCCGGCAGACGACGGCAGTGTCGATACAGATGCTGTGAGAGCGAGGAGGTCTCTGCTGGACAAGGCTGAGTCGGTGATCAAGTCGGTTGTAAGGTCCGGAGGCCGGTACGAGGCTCGGATGTGGCTGTGCAGTACCGTCTCGTCGATTCATCTGCTCGATCCGCGTGACCAGCGGGACCTGTTCCTCCATCTCCTGGAGATGAAGGACTTGAGGCGGGATGTCGCTGCACGCCTGCTGCGGATGATTTTCGACAAGAAGCCTGCGAAGGCTGGCTCCGTTTTAGCGAAGAAGTGTCATATGCTGGAGAAATTTTTTGAAGGCAGGTTCACTAAGAACTTGATTTTCTTTGTATTATCTGCTTCTACTCACATAGGTTCTACTTTATTTTTGCTTGCTGCAATTCACCAGTTTATGTATCTAGTTTCCAGAACTTACTTTCTGTAGTTAAATATATTTAAAGATATTATGTTAAGATATATCATCAGTCCACGTTATGGTTCAGCAAACTATCTGTTCAGCTGCTTAAGCTTATTCATAATGTAAGATCTGCTTGAATAATTTTTGGTTAGTGCTGTACTTGATGGTTATGGTAACTAATGCCCCTTGCTTGTGGGCATTGCTTCAACAAGTTAGAGTGTATGTCATATTAGTAGCATATCATGGCATTACAGTAATGCACTGCCATAAACTAACAGAAAAAACGAAATTATGTTTTCGTTACGTTGTTACAGTAACACCTGCCTCTCTTCCTGTTTCTACGTGCCTTCGGGTAGTGATCACTTTTCTGGATGTGGTGTATTCTATGGTTCATCAAGAAACATCTTGGAGTTATTAACAGGAATTGCTTGCTACATATACATATGCTCTTGTAGAAATGTAATTTTCTAACATAAACAGTATGTTATGTTCTGCCTACCCTTTACTCAAAATCTATGTAAGTACCTTTTTATGCTGGACGGCTTTAATAAAATCTTGATCAAATTAAGCAAAACATGTTTAGGCGTTAGAGCTTAGGTACAATATTGTTTTGTCTTTCATCATGCAATACAATAGAATTTAGTTCTGATGCCACTTCTTACATGTGATCTATCATTGCTTACATTATATATTATGACCTGCAGGAAACCCTGAGCGGATACTGCAATGGTTTAGCCACTTTGCTGCTACTGGGGAGTCAGCACACAAAAAGGGTGCTCGGGCACTTGCTCAGTTTGCATTTGTTAATCGTGATGTTTGCTGGGAGGAGCTTGAGTGGAAAGGCAGGCATGGTCAGTCTCCTGCTGTTGTTGCTACTAAGCCTCACTACTTTCGTGATCTTGATGTTCTCCAGACAGTGGAAAATTTCCTTGAATATGTCCCAGACTTCTGGTCTTCAGAAGAGCTTGCTGATTCTGTCAAAGATGGTCAAATACTGCAAATTGATACAGAATATTTTGTAGATCAATTTGTCTATTTGATGTATGAGGGGAATTTCAAAGATGTGTGGCAAGTAGTTGAAGATTTTCTGATGGAGGAGCAGTTTTCCACCCTGTCTCAGTATGTTCTTATTCATCTAGACGAACAAAGGCTTCTTCGTTTCTTAAAAACATTAGGGAAGCTCATCAGTCCGGATGCACAGTGCACAAAGTTAGCATTCCCATGCTGCTGGCTTGAGGTTCTTTTGTCGGCACATATTGATCAGATATCTCTTGATGAACTTATCCTATTGAACTGTGTCATTGCCAAGGGTAGACAACTTTGGCATCTCATGAATGACGAAGAACACGAGGAAGAACGAGGGAGGATGAACGAGCTTGTGAGGACCATGAATGACTTGACTGATGCTAATCATTTTGCTCTCATAAAGGATTTCATGGGTACAAAGTTTCCTGACGCACTCAAGTGGATAGGCATCCAGTCCTGGGTAATTTTATGTGGTTTGTCAAAATTATGCAAATCAGCTGTTTCTTGTGAATCTCTGTTCACTGGTAACAGCATAGAATTTCGCAAGGCTTATGATTATTCATTGGTTCAGAACGATGGGCACTCAGTTTCACATACTTCAGATACTGATGAGAAGGATCTGACTAGAAGTAGTCATAAAAAAAGAAAGAGAGATAAGAAGAGAAGACGACATAGATATGATTCCGACGAGGATAATGTTGATCAGCTGCTTGAACTGAGAACTTTCACTGGGAAGAGGGCTATTGAATCACAATGTGGAAGCTGGTACCTGTCAACTGATGACTTCTCTGCTCCTTGGGACATTGTATGTTATCTTCTTGCCTTCCCTCTGTACTATTTCAACCAATGTCTTCAACAGAGAACTCATCAATTTTTATTTCGTACTCATGGCTGTCATCTTACTCATGCAGGCCGACATACCGGATCACCTTTCTACTTGTTATCTTAGAGTGTGGCTGAAATGGGCTTGCTTTAGATGATCCTCCTCCTTGTGGCACATGTGTGGCAATCATACTAGCTTCTCTGGTGAAGTGGAGCTGTTTATACATGCATTTTCCCAAATGGCATATGCAATCTTCAGACCATGCATCCTGATGGTAAGTGATCGCTTCCTTTATGTCCTACTTGTTGGGTACCATGACATTCATTTCTTCTGTAAAATGCCCAAGTTCAAAAGTCTGTAAACTTTAGAACCTGTAGTTTGATGACTTTTGTAAGTTTTAAATTACACTTCATGTGTTCATCTTATAATATCCATCTATCGTTATGTAAACTTCCGTAAATCGCACGTAGTTCCAGCATTGTTTTACTTCCATATGACGCTACCCTCACATTTGTCACTTCTTTTTTCTCTTTTGCAGATTCATGCATTTTGGATGTGTTAACTGCATGAGTTCGCACGATACCCTAGACCAGAATGTCTCCTGGGGTTCATCCGAGTAGGTTGGTGCCAATGGAAATTCCGGCTACATGGACATGGAAAATAGCTGTAGTATTGCCCTGAAACAAGTTTGAATGCCGTTTTTGATATTATTACAGATCTTAGTGTTGATCACGGGGTAGTACAAACTAATCTGCAGTCGTAAGTATGACCCGGTGATACATCACAGTTTGTAACTGCTCTTGGTTTTTCTGATTAAACGTATTCTAGATGCGCATCACCAGCACCAGCTAAGAATTTTGTACTACATATGCATCTGTGTTTCTGTACTGGCTGCAGTTCCTGGGTGCAAAGTCTCCAAATTTTTTTCCTTCACATTGGAACATATATATAGCAGTGAATGCGATGACGAGACATCACTATTTGGCAGCTGAACTCAATTTTTCATTCAAGAATGTCTCGGTGTCAATCAATCAACTGCTAGTACGTCTAAACTCTGCGGATGGAACAAACTGCATGCGACATGAACCGTTCATGACTAGAAACGTTTAGACAGGCCACATCCTTCAGCAATAGAATGAACTAATATGTACATTTAACATCCATTATTCATACATGCAATGAGTAACATGAGTTTGATATCCAGCGGTTTTACAAATCAGAACATAATCGAACCATGTTGTTCAAACGTGGAATGTTGTCCTTTACAAATAGTATGGACAAACCAGAAACCCGTTTTAGCCGGATCTCCAGTGCCCAGCACCTGTGGCTACGGTCTTGCAAGCAGTCAGAACCGTGAAGGCATCTGTTTCCTCATAGCCCAGCAATGCTCGGTATCTTAGGATGTAAAGAAGTACAACCCGTTGTCGCTGGCTTCTGGGACAATCTCCAGTGTCGAATTTGTGAGTACTGCAGATGTTCAGAGATCAAGATTAGCATGGGCACCAGGGGTTGAACAACACATAAGTAAACTTAAAAGCTTCTGTATAAGGGGTTAAAACTTACCGATGGGATCATATGTTGGCAGGGAGATTTTTTTAGGGCAATGCTTCAACTTCGATAGGTTCTTGTACATTGCCGAAGTAGTAAGGCAATCGCGAGGCTGGAATAAAATCAAGATGAGTTTGTTGTACAAAAAAAATGACTGAAGTGGAAAATGTGCCAATTATGAAGAGATTTGCATTTTGATGCAAAACACTTGCAGGTATTCCAACTTTGGGGACATAGTCAAATAGGTTATTGAAAATTAACCGACAGTGGAACCTAACCAACGCCTGTTTATGACACAATAGGAGGAAGCAGCTTTGAGTTCTAAGAAAAAAAATTGAATGAAAGTAAGCTGGACAGTACAGACTCCAGACCAAAATTTCCCAAACACAGTTATGCCATTCCATTCAAATAAAAATCGGATTCACCTATTTTGTTATCAGTATTTAGAGAGATAGTTGATCGTATTCCAGAAAGTAACATGCTTCAAATTTTAGCAAATGTAACATTGTAACT
>NC_041384.1:644829853-644848726 GCF_002162155.2 Triticum dicoccoides | reverse complement strand
AATTAAGAACGTGTTGCTGTTGGTAATCGGTACCACATTAATAGTACTTCATGTCAAAAAATGAGGATTCCTATCGGCCTGCGTGTTGGACATCATTCAGAACGGTTGTGGCAACATTATTCCTTAAGCAGTGAAGTTCTCTTCATGCAAATAAAAATGAAAACTGAGGAGACCTGTCCAAGGACAAAAGATGACTCACCTTCAAATCCTTGGTGAAGCATAACCTTAGTTCTTCAACTGAGCCCTTCTTGCATATGATCTGCGGTGAGCCCCCAAAAGCATGCTTGATGGTATCAATGACATCACTCAGTGCATATTCTTTACCGTTGGAGACCAGGATATCTCCAGTCGCCAGCATTTCCTGCAATCCCAATCCAAATTATAACAATGTAAAAGAGACAAATTTCTATGAACAATTTAGCAGGAGCCAAATTCATACGCACTACAATTCGAGTGGTTTTAAGTTTGTTTTCTTCGTCAGGAAACAAAGCTAATTTGAATAACAACGGTTCAGGTGCTATAGCCAACAAAAGAAACCACTAATTCCTGCAAGAAATGACAATAATGCGCTACACCTAATGAGTCAATGACCAGATGCTTACTGTAACGTTATATTTGTAGTAGAGATCAAGGGCGGTGGTGAAGTACTGTAATTCTTCATGAACAACAGGGGCCGAGCATGTTCCATGCTTCTCTGTGAAAATTAAACAAATGATGGAGACTTAGCAATGGAAATGAGACAATGTTTGCGCTCATGGATTACTAAATTAGCAACCCTCTTTTATGACAACAATCCAATTCATTAGGTCAAGCGGATTGAAGAAAATTACCCCACTAAACGATAGTAATCCACGAATGACCGATCGAGCAGCACATGCCAATGTCATTATGCAAAACAGCAGGTAAGGGGAAACAGCACAAAGGTTAGTGACAATTCCGATCGGTGGGTAATTTTAGAGTTCAATCCGTCAGTTCTGACACAATACCTCATGAGCCCAGAAGGGGCCCCTGCCACTGAAGCAGGTGGAAGAGGTCGAACAGTAGAGGGACGGCCAGTATTTGTCCAGAGTGGGCTTCAGAGGCGTTAACTAGACCAAAATCAACGAAGAATACACGGCAGAACCATGCATCAACGAGGTCAGCACAAAACGAATGGAATTGAACTTGGGCAGGATTAATGAAGCCAGAGCGGCCACGTATCAGTGACAGTGAGGTCTCTGCGGACCTTGTCCATGTCGAAGCTGGTGTGGCGGCAGCACGACGGCCAGGTCCCGTCATCGTAGTCCGGCCACAGCCCGTCTGTTCCGACAACGGAAAATGAAGCACGCCGGTGAGGGAATTCACATCGACCAGAAACCGATATAGAGCACAAAATTAAGCATGATGTTCGCCGTGCACTTACGGATCGTGAAGGTGTGGAGCGCCTCCGACCTGCAACGAGGAACACGGAGAACAAACGGCGTGAGCACATGTGCGCAGGGCAGGATGGTGAATCGAATCGAATCTCCGGAGCGCCAGAAACCCCACCCGACCCGACCCGAACGAGAGCCCCGCGCGCGCGGATGAGGCGGTGGTGGGGAGAGAGGAGAAGAGGGGGCCGGAGCACGTACCGGCAGCAGCCGTTGACGGCGCAGCAGTGGCGGGTGGAGGAGCAGATGGTGCCTGGCCACTGCAGCGCCAGCGCGAAGTAGTCGAACTCGCGCTGCTCCTTCCCCACCGCGGCCGGGGCCACGGACGCCCGGGCGAGGCCCGTGCCGAACAGGCCGGCGGCGACCAGCGCCCAGACCGCCAGCAGGCACGTCGCCGTCGCCGTCGCCGTCGCCATTGCCTCCGCCCGCCGCGGTGTCTCCTTCTCCCCCTTTCCTTCCCTCCCTCTGGCTGCCGGGTGGGTCGTAGTTTCCGAGCTGAGCGTAGTACTAGTACAGAGTGCAATCAAGACGCAATCGGGTGCTTTAATAATGGTGCGGTTAGGGATGACCTCATGCCGCTGGCAAGTGGGGCCCGCGCGTCCTGGCAGGTATAGGAGTACCTCTCCGTCTATTTTCTGCTTTGCTTTCGTGATTCAAAATAAAATCAGTTCTCTACCGGTAGCTCTGCCGTTCAAAAATCCAAAGTACACCATCTACTCCCTCATCTCATGACATAAGATGATTTTACAAGCTGTTTTAGCTTGAAAAAACATGTTATATTGTGAGGACAGAGAAGTAGCATAAACTAAAGAATTGATAGGCTCGGTCTGTGGATGTATTTTGAAATGCCCATGCAGAAAAAGGGTATATTTTGATATGTGCTTTGAGAAACGTGTGAAATGCATGTTATTCTGTTTATTCAAATCGATTCCCACGCGATACTCCATGTAAAAAGCTGGGCCCTTTCTAAATAAATAAAACATGTTTGACAACTGAAGTCACCTGAAAATCAGAGTCGGTGCAAGTTGATTTTGTTGAAGAAAAAAGTGAGGACCAAAGCTACGAGACGGAGCCAGGACAACATTGATGTTTGCGCTGTCCTTGACCGGTGAGGACGGAAACGTCGCAGCTGCCCGTGACATCGCTTGCGGGAGAAAGCTCGAGACTTGTGGTTCGGTGTGCGTGGTGGGCTACGGGCGCCGAAGAAGAAGAAGGGGGGATTAAAAATGATGGTTGGGTGGCGAGGCGGTGCGTTGCGGTACCTGCTAGTCAAATTGTGGGTAGGGGAGGGGGCGACGATTTGGTATGAGTTAACACCTAATAAAAAGCCCTCACTGACAGTACAACGAACACTAGAAAAAGTCCTCACGCCCTTCTCTTTATTTGCGAGAAAACTTTCAATCTATGCATCATCAATCATGGCAGTACAACCCTAAAAAAGATCATGGTAATACAACGAACACCAATAATAATAATAATTACATTCAGATTCGTAGAACACCCGGCGATGATCACAAACACTGAAGCGAGCCAAAGGCGTGCCGCCGTCATCACCTTTTCCTCACTGCAGCCGGACAAAACTTGTTGTAGGAGACAGTCGGAGAGTCGTTGTACTAAGGTCTCATAGGACTAACGCACCAGAACAACAACCGCTACTGATGAAAACAAGTGTAGATCGGAAGCTCCAAACTGAAGACACATGAAGAAAGACAAACGAAGATCAGATCCGAGCGGATTCGCCAAAAACAACCACCGACCGAATCACATAGGAACCGACGGAAACACACCTCCACACACTCTCCGATGATGATAGTCGCACTGCCGGATCGAGGGCTAGGTGGAGAGAACTTTATTCAATCTTCAGGAAGCCACAATCTTTCTAAACAGAACACAAGCCCTAAACTCACATAAAAACACTTAAAGAAGAAGAAGAAGAAGAAGAAGAAGAAGAAGCCCTTCCACCGGCAAAGACCTAGATCCATCGTGCTTTCATGGCTTAAGGTCATAGGTGACGAGGTAGACTTGCAACGCTGCCGACGGGGGGCGAGAAAACCCTAGCCTCCCTTGGCCTCGCGAGAGACACATGGGAACGGGTACGGGAACGGGTGTGTATTTACTGAAAATACAAATACGTAAAATGTGGGGTATATGGCCCTTCTTTTTCTCGTCGCAAACATTTTCCAGACCGGGAACTTGTGGGCGGGGGGCGCAGAGATAGAGTACCACACGCATCACATGCCCCTGTGGAAATTGCAAGTAGCAAAAAAGGAAAAAAGAAGATAAGAGCCGAGCCCCGCCCGGTCAAGAAAAAAAGAGCCTGCCGGATGCAGCAACCGACCCGAGGCTGGCCGACTATTTTGCCCCGGCATATGTCGTCGGTCTGATGCTCTCGAATCTCTGGATTATTTGCGGAATATCCTTTGCCATCATTAAACACCGTCGAAAGAGACAAGCAAGCGAGCTCGTCTCTGATCACAACCAGCTCGCCCAGGGGGCGAAACGCACTACTAGTCTGCTACAGTACATTGAGAGCAGCGGCTGTGCCCGATCCCTCCGATATTCTTTGATGCCATTTTCACCATGTTTACACCGCACGTTTTTCTTCGAGACAAATGTACACCGTACGTGCCTTTTTTTCTTGAGTGAAACACCGTACGTGGCTATCTACTTTTTTTTTAGAAGAACCGTACGTGGCTATCTACTGTTACAAAAAGGTTGTAACGCTAATATGGCATCGGGCCCATTGGACCTCAGCAAAAGGCGGCCCATGCAAAGCGGTTGGCTCGGGGGCAATGCACCGTCCGCACTCCGCAGGCGCGAGGAGCAACTCGTTTAGTCCCACCTCGCCCAGCGAGGAGGGCACGGGAGGGCGAGGAGGCTACAAATAGAGGGGCAGGGCAGCCGCTACAACTCATACCTTTCTCGGCCTTTTGGCTAAGATCAAGTGTAGTATCTGTTCTTATCAGTTTAATATCTGATATGTGGACCATGTGTTCACAATGATATTAAATTTATTTTTTATGGGGGAGGGTGCACCATAGTGGCTTGCCACTGGGGCCCTCATGTGTTCCTTGGACGTTGCACTACTGTCCAGGTGTGGCGCACCCCAACCAAAGCAATTTAAATTTTTAGCCTCTTATTGGGTGAGATGATGGTTAAATGTTTGAAATATTCAATCGGGTGTAGAGGGCAATGTCTCGAAGGTCAACGCCCCCAGCAGTCCGTCTGAGTTCCATTTCTTCTTCCGGGGAGACCCAACCACCTACCTGTGCTTTTGGCAGAACTTTCTGCGTGCAAATTCAGATATCTATCTTGGTGTAGTGATGTTCAAAAAATCTATCTTTCTTTTTTGAGGGATTCAAAAAATCTATTCATGTCGTGCGAGTCATTTATCGTGACACTGTACGTGATGCAGAGATAGAGCGCCGTGGAGAAGTAGCCGCACCCATCCTGTATCTCTGGGTAGGCACAGATTCCGTGAGTCGCTGCAGCACAAACGAAGCGTGAGCCCAGTGGATCAGCCCAACGGGGTACTGTAGACAAAACAAAAGGTATAAGCACAAGTGTAATGCTCCTCCGCACCCCGTCCGTGTAATGCCCTCGATGCGGCTATATCTCCCACATGTCGAAGCACGACTTAGAGGCATAACCGCATTGAAAGCAATGTCGCAAGCGAGGTAATCTTCACACAACCCATGTAATACATAAGGAAAAGAGATACATAGTTGGCTTACAATCGCCACTTCACACAATTACATGAATAAAACATTACATCATCCAGATACACACAAGGTCCGACTATGGAACTCAAAATAAAAGAAAACCACCCAAAATACTACACAGATCCCCGATCGACCCCAACTGGGCTCCACTACTGATCAACTAAACGAAACAACACAAAGGACAAGATCTTCATCGAGCTCCTCCTTGAGCTTGGTTGCGCCACCTTCTCGGTAACATCGACACCTGCAAACTGATTTTAGAAGTATCTGTGAGTCACGGGGACTCAACAATCTCACACCCTCGCGATCAAGACTATTTAAGCTCATGGGTAAGGTAAAAGGTATGAGGTGGAGCTGCAGCAAGCGACTAGCATATATGGTGGCTAACATGCGCAAATGAGAGCGAGAAGAGAAGGCAAAGCACGATCGAGAAACTATGATCAAGAAGTGATCCTAGAACAACCATAGTCAAACATAACTCCAACACCGTATTCATTTTCCGGACTCCGCCGAGAAGAGACCATCACAGTTACACACGTGGTTGATGCATTTTAAATAAGTTAAGGTGTCATGTTTTCTACAACCAGACATTAACAAATTTTCATCTGCCCATAACCACGGGCACGGCTTTCGAAAGTTCAAATCCCTGCAGGGGTGTCCCAACTTAGCCCATCACAAGCTCTTACGGTCAACGAAGGATATTCCTTCTCCCAAGACAATCCGATCAGACTCGGCATCCCGGTTACAAGACATCCTCGACAATGGTAAAATAAGTCCAGCAACGCCGCCCGAATGTGCCGTCAAATCCCGATAGGAGCTGCACATATCTCGTTCTCAGGGCACACTCAGATGAGACATCCTACGAGTAAAATTAACCCTCAAGTTGCCCCGAGGTGGCCCCGCAGTCTACTCGGTCGGACCAACACTCAGAGAAGCACTAGCCCACGGGGGCTTTAAATAAAGATGACCCTTGAGTCCACGGAATCCAAGGAAAAAAGAGGCTAGGTGGCGAATGGTAAAACCAATGTTGGGCATTGCTGGAGGAGTTTTATTCAAGGCGAACTGTCAAGGGGTTCCCATTATAACCCAACCGTGTAAGGAACACAAAATCCGGGAATATGACACCGATATGACGAAAACTAGGGCAGCAAGAATGGAACAAAACACCAGGCATAAGACCGAGCCTTCCACCCTTTACCAAGTATATAGATGCATTAATATAAATGAGAGATATTGTGATATCCCAACAAATATCCATGTTCCAACAAGGAACAAACTCCAATTTTCACCTGCAACTAACAACGCTATAAGAGGGGCTGAGCAAAGCGGTAACATAGCCAAACAACGATTTGCTAGGACAAGGTGGGTTAGAGGCTTGGCTTAACAATATGGAAGGCATGATAAGCAAGTGGTAGGTATCGCAGCATAGGCATAGCAAAAGAGCGAGCATCTAGCAAGCAAAGATAGAAGTGATTTCGAGGGTATGGTCATCTTGCCTGAGACCCTCCAATGAATCCTCACAAACGCGAAGTTAATGGAACCAACCCGAAGAAGCACACCGGAAAGAAGCAAACAACATAGTAAACAAACATCACATAAACATGGCATGATGCACAACCAAGTATGATGCATGTCCGGTTTAAATATGCATGGCATGGCAAAGTGCACAAACAAAACTACGAGTTAAGTGGAGCCCAATATGCAACGAGTTGCATATTGACGGAACACCACATCAATTATTTAGTTTACTCCTGGTTAGGTACTCAACAAAATTAAATGTTCTTAAACATGGCAAGGGGTGGAGCAAGTGAAAACTACCTATCTAGGCAAGTTTAAATGAGGTCGAAACAACAAACAACAAGTCCGGAAAATCCTCATGTGCATATTTTGGTTATGGTACTGTTCTGCCCTAAAACATATTTTATAGTTGTTAGACATGCAAGAAAAGTGCCCCATGTTAAACTAGGCATTTTTCTACCCCATTTACATATAAAGATTAATTAAATCCGAGCTACGGTTAATTAGTTATGAATTAAAGTATTTTAACATGGCATAGGAGCAAATTTAATCAAACATCATTTTAAATATTTTAAACGTGATTGAAAGTTGGATATAATTAACTTACACATAAATCTAAGCATTTTTCATATATAATTCATTTTAATCCGAGGCACCAATTGTGAGTTATTATATGCATGTTGTCTAGGTTTTTTTTTGTAAAACTGCTGTCTCTGGAATAAAAGAGAAATTCACCAGACGGGAAAAAATATGCACTGGGCTGAATCTGGCTGGCCCAACACGCACAGGAGATGGGGTTGGGCGCTGCTCACCATGGGCCATGGCCCAGTTTGATGGTGAACAAGGGCGCTGCTGGCTGGATCTGACGAAGGGAAGGGCGCAGCCCATGCAGGCAGAAATCACGGTCAACACGACCACGAGCAGTGCTGGCGTTCGTCTACCTTGGACGAGCAGAGGCAACGGCGAGGCAGGGAACGACGAACTTGGCGCGCGAGGAGGCGAGGATCTCGTCGAGGCGTTGTTCTTGGTGGTGGTCGACGCAGCGGCACCGGTCGTCAGGCGATGAGGGCCTCAGACGCTTCACGATCCACTCGGGATCGAGGGAAGAAGAGGCAGGCCTCGGGCGCCTGGTGAAGAAGCAGTGGAGGCAGGAGTCGCGTCGGATGAGGAGACGAGGTGGATCCGGACGCGTGGCGGCGTTCTCCAGCGGGGTGGCGCGACCGACGGAGCTGGAGGAGGCGACGAGCGTCCCCTGTTCAAAAGAGAGCTTCAAATTGAGAGAGAGGAATGACGAGAGGAGCAGAATGAAGAGAGAGAGAGAGAGAGAGAGGGTCGAGGCCGGTCCTGGCCAACGGGGAAGATGGGACGCGGTCTAGGTGGCTGGGAGCATCGGCAGCGACGACGCCAGGAAGTGAGAGCAAACGGGAGGAGCTCGGGCAGGTGGTTGGATGGGGAAAATCGGCAGGATCGATGGATTGGATCGAGCAGGTGGAGAGGAGGTAGGTCGGGCATGGAAATGGAGGCGGTGGTGGGATTGGATGGAGAAGGATCCCGAGGTGGGAGATGCTGGCGGCGGGGATTGGACAGGGAGGATCCCTAGAAAATAGGGTTTGGTCTGGTTATATATAGTGAGTGGGTCTATAAGCAGACTAATGGAAGCCCTTCGATCTAAATCAGATGGCCGAGAAAATACAGGTTAGGAAGTCCTAATAAGGAAATGGAGACGTTTTGTAGACATTTGGGGATGATCCGGACACAACGGTAGCGACAGTCCGAGTCGGGTTCGGGACAACTTCGGACGCGCGCGCGAGGAGGGCCGCGGGTACTGTGCAAAGAGGGGTTAGGCGAACAAGGTCAAGTGTGTGGACTGAGAAGAGAGAGGGGGAATGCAACCCGGCAACCGTATCCGGAGACCGGAAACGTCCGACGTTAGACCGGCTATACTGCCGCTATAGTTTAACGGTTGGGCTATCAAACGAACTCCGAATGCGATGAAACTTGACAGGCGGTCTATCTACACTATAATAAGACCACATGCCAACTTTCAACCCAATCCGAGAACATTTTTCTGCCACTTATAAAATAATATTTCGGACGTGTCGTGGGCGCGTGCAAGGGTGTCTGGACTCAGAACGGACAACGGAAGGAACGGGGAGGCCGGAATAGATGCAAGTTTGAAAATATGATGATGCAATGCACATGATGACATGATATGCAATGCATGACACGCAAGCAATGACAAGGCAACAACAACGAATAACTGGAAGACACCTGGCACATCGGTCACGGGGCGTTACAACACTCCACCACTATGAGAGGATCTCGTCCCGAGATCTAGAATGGCACCGGAGGGAAAACGGAAGAGAAAGAGAAGAGGTAAAACTAAGTTGCTTCTTTAACAAACGAGTGAAACCAAAGAACCTTGCGAGGTTGAACAAATTCGAGAAAAGAATACAACGAAGGTGAACAAAGTCGAAAACACTCCGTTAGAAAAGAGGGAAAAAGAACATTGCGAAAAATCTTGAGGTTGAAGGGCAAGATATATATTGAAACCACTCCGGTTAAGTCAAGATAGAGAAGGATTAAGAATGATATAATTTGGACAACACTCTGACTGAAAATGGAAGGAATTAACAAGAACTTGACAAGATGAGAGGATTCTTGATGAACTCAACAACACACTACCTCCGGAATTATTGAAAGAATGGCACAGAGGGTAAGAACAATTTCAGACAGCACTTTGGTTGAGAAGGGAGCCAAAACTTGACAGAATGGGAAGAACTTGAAAAGAGGGCATGACATTCCGGTTAGATGGTATAAGCAAGGAAAAGAATATGAACTTGGCAAAATGAGTTGATGGGACGAACACAGCAACATCACAATGCCTTCGGAAGAAAATAATAGAAGATAGATCATTGGAATAAAAGAATTGAGAAGAAAATGCCACTTCTACCACAACAATTGAGCTTGAAAAGGCATCCTTAGGAGAGGGGTCGAACGGAGTTGTTGGAAAACCAACAACGAAAAGAATAAACTTGTCGTGGCCTTATGGAGAACATCTCAACTTCTTGAGGTGAAATTCTGCCATTAACGAAACAAGATTGGATTGATATGAACAAGGAGACGAGGAACTTATTTCACCGGGAGGATAAATGAAGAACTTGGGTCATTTATACGCACCATAACTAGCAACAATCCCTAGGGAAAGCTTTGGGTGAAATATAACCCAAGATAACTCCAATGAAGAGATTGATGGATTGAGAAGAGCTCATGCTCGAAGAAATTGATGGGTTTAAAAGATGACTTGAATGAAGAGAAAATGATGGATTTAAATATGTCACTCTTGAAAACCTGTGAAACATGAAACACGAAGGTAAATTATCAACAATGACATAACACCACCTCAAAAGATAAGGTAGAAGGAATTGCACTCTGAATTGCAAGATGAAGAATGCTTGAACTCCTCTGAAAAGAATCTTGATGAACATTTCGAGAACGGATTAAGTCCTTGATGAACCATCATGTAGAACATCCATGAAGAACTCCGGTAGGAAAAGGATGATGAAGACGAAAGGAAAAAGAAGTTAAAAACACAAGGTGAAACCTTGCGATGATTGGATGGAACTTTGCAATGAGATAAAGTGAAAAACTTGGGACTCCGGAAGAAAAGATAAAGCATCTCAAACCGAGAATGTGATATGATGAACCACTCCGGAAAGCAGGAATTGAATTTACTCGATGAAACAAGAATAAGAATTACATTATGCTTATCCTTCACCAATTTAGATTGATGACAAGCAACGGATTTGGCATACTACTTATTCTCGTAGAAAGGGGTAAGATTGATATAGCGCAAACTTGAGAAGGTCTTCTGCGAACCACCGGTAGGATTGGAAAGAACGAATGAATTGATATGATAACCAAGGAAGAGAGATCTAGAATGAACCACCGTAAGAATTGAAAATGAATGAAGAAAAGATAAAGAAACACCGGGAAGAATTAGCAAATGAACGAAGAAGCTTGAGGCAATATAGATACATGAGAACAAAGAGATCAAGAACTGATTAGAGGATATTTGATCGATGCACCGGTAAGATTAGGAGAACGATAACTGAAAGCTGGGAATGAATAATTATGAGATGATGGGCTCCGGAGTGTCAAACTGAAACTACTCTGAATTACTCCGAATGGGTGAAAAGAATATCTCACAATCGAAAATAATTATGAGAGGATGGCAACAAGCTAGAATCACGAATCTTTGATAGAACGGATAAGCTTTAGAGGAAAACTCTTCTTCGGTCTTCAAAATTTGAGAATTACGACGGGAAACACCACGAAGAATTGTTTAGCCACTCTGGGAGAATCACACGCGAAGAGGTTGAGCCAACGATGAAAAGAATTTGAAAGATCTTGGAGAAAGGCATTTGACTGATGATAATTCGATCTGACGTCAAACTTGGAAAAGAATTTGAGAAGCTCCGGGAAAATTAGAAGAGTCAGGTAAGATCCTGGGAAAAGACCTGTGGGTTAGGGCTCATTGAAAAGAAACACCGTAGAACGATTTAAAAGAGAGATTGCACCGGTTGAATAAAATAGCTTGAATGAGATAACAACCTTGAAAGAACTTGATCGAATAGAGAAAGGAAACTTGAATCTTATGAGATATCTTCAGCACTCCGGAACAAATGAATAGCGAGAGGGGAATGATAATAAGGTGCACCGGCATGGAAAACATTTGAAACGAGTTAAAGGATATGATCAACACTAAAAGCTTGAATTGAATCTACCGGAGAAGAAAAAGAATGAAGAATGATGAACTTGAGGCTCCGTTAGAATCTTCTTGAGAAACACCGGATACGAACATTGACGGAAAAGAATGGAGAGACCTCACATCAATAAGATAGATACTTGATAAAGAAATCTGAGTCCTTGAAGAGACAAGGGTGGTAGGGTGGGAAAACACCGTTGAGAATGAAACGAACACCGTTGAGAATGCTTGAGTTGATCTTGCGGATGTTGAAATGATCGGATCCACTTGAAGAGAAGCACACCAGTTGACAAGAACTTGAAATGACAAACTCGATGATCGAGAAGGATTAGTATTCACATAGAAATATGAGAACACCGCTTAGGCAAGGTATGGAATCAACATTTGACCTTGAAGCAACTCGAATACCACAACAATTAACGGAACAACCCGAAGAAGCACACCGGAAAGAAGCAAACAACATAGTAAACAAACATCACATAAACATGGCATGATGCACAACGAAGTATGATGCATGTCCGGTTTAAATATGCATGGCATGGCAAAGTGCACAAACAAAACTACGAGTTAAGTGGAGCCCAATATGCAACGAGTTGCATATTGACGGAACACCACATCAATTATTTAGTTTACTCCTGGTTAGGTACTCAACAAAATTAAATGTTCTTAAACATGGCAAGGGGTGGAGCAAGTGAAAACTACCTATCTAGGCAAGTTTAAATGAGACCGGAACAACAAACAACAAGTTCGGAAAATCCTCATGTGCATATTTTGGTTATGGTACTGTTCTGCCCTAAAACATGTTTTATAGTTGTTAGACATGCAAGAAAAGTGCCCCATGTTAAACTAGGCATTTTTCTACCCCATTTACATATAAATATTAATTAAATCCGAGCTACGGTTAATTAGTTATGAATTAAAGCATTTTAACATGGCATAGGAGCAAATTTAATCAAACATCATTTTAAATATTTTAAACATGATTGAAAGTTGGATATAATTAACTTACACATAAATCTAAGCATTTTTCATATATAATTCATTTTAATCCGAGGCACCAATTGTGAGTTATTATATGCATGTTGTCTAGGTTTTTTTTGTAAAACTGCTGTCTCTGGAATAAAAGAGAAATTCGCCAGACGGGAAAAAACATGCACTGGGCTGAATCGGGCTGGCCAACACGCACAGGAGAGGGGGTTGGGCGCTGCTCACCATGGGCCATGGCCCAGTTTGACGATGAACAAGGGGGGGGGGGCTGGCGCGCTGGGCCTTGGGCCTGGCCGGTGGAGCAGCGGCTCGTGCGCTGGGCCTCACGCAGGGCGCTGCTGGCTGGATCTGACGAAGGGAGGGGCGCAGCCCACGCAGGCAAAAATCACGGTCAACACGACCACGAGCAGCGCTGGCGTTCGTCTCCCTTGGACGAGCAGAGGCAACGGCGAGGCAGGGAACGACGAACTTGGCGCGCGAGGAGGCGAGGATCTCGTCGAGGCACTGTTCTTGGTGGTGGTCAACGCAGCGTCCCCGGTCATCGGGCGATGAGGGCCTCAGACGCTTCATGATCCACTCGGGATCGAGGGGAGAAGAGGCAGGCCTCGGGTGCCTGGTGAAGAAGCAGTGGAGGCAGGAGTTGCGTCGGATGAGGAGATGAGGTGGATCCAGACGCGTGGCGGCGTTCTCCGGCGAGGTGGT
This sequence comes from Triticum dicoccoides, assembly GCF_002162155.2. Taxonomy (NCBI): domain Eukaryota; kingdom Viridiplantae; phylum Streptophyta; class Magnoliopsida; order Poales; family Poaceae; genus Triticum; species Triticum dicoccoides. The sequence continues at coordinate 644,835,620 of NC_041384.1, read as the reverse complement.
ACGACCGACGGAGCTGGAGGAGGCGACGGGCGTCCCCTGTTCAAAAGAGAGCTTCAGATTGAGAGAGAGGAACGACGGGAGGAGGAGAACGAAGAGAGAGAGAGAGAGGGTCGAGGCCGGTCCTGGCCAGCGGGGAAGATGGGACGCGGTCTAGGTGGCTGGGAGCATCGGCAGCGACGACGCCAGGAGGTGAGAGCAAACGGGAGGAGCTCAGGTAGGTGGTTGGATGGGGAAAATCGGCAGGATTGATGGATTGGATCGAGCAGGTGGAGAGGAGGTAGGCCGGGCACGGAAATGGAGGCGATGGTGGGATTGGGTGGAGATGGATCCCGAGGTGGGAGATGCTGGTGGCAGGGATTGGACAGGGAGGATCCCTAGAAAACAGGGTTTGGTCTGGTTATATATAGTGAGTTGGTCTATAAGCAGACTAATGGAAGCCCTTCGATCTAAATCAGACGGATGAGAAAATATAGGTTAGGAAGTCCTAATAAGGAAATAGAGACGTTTTGTAGACGTTTGGGGATGATCCGGACACAATGGTAGTGACAGTCCGAGTCGGGTTCGGGACAACTTCGGACGCGCGCGCGAGGAGGGCCGCGGGCTCTGTGCAAAGAGGGGTTAGGTGAACGAGGTCAAGTGTGTGGACTGAGAAGAGAGAGGGGTAATGCAACCCGGCAACCGTATCCGGAGACCGGAAACGTCCGATGTTAGACCGGCTATACTGCCGCTATAGTTTAACGGTTGGGCTATCAAACAAACTCCGAATGCGATGAAACTTGACAGGTGGTCTATCTACACTATAATAAGACCACACGCCAACTTTCAACCCAATCCGAGAATATTTTGCGGCCACTTATAAAATAATATTTCGGACGTGCCGCGGGCGCGTGCAAGGGTGTCTGGACTCAGAACGGACAACAGAAGGAACGGGGAGGCCGGAACAGATGCAAGTTTGAAAATATGATGATGCAATGCACATGATGACATGATATGCAATGCATGGCACGCAAGCAATGACAAGGCAACAACAGCGAATAACTGGAAGACACATGGCACATTGGTCACGGTGCATTAGAGTCCGCCTCCGCCTCCTCTCCGCCCGCCTCCGCCCCGCCCCGACCCCGTCTGCATCCTCTCCGGCCGCCTCCGCACCCCGTCCGCCTCCTCTCCGACCGCCTCTGCCCGGCCCCGCTCTGTCTGCCTCCTCTCCGGCCGCCTCCGCCTCCGGTCCGTCCGCCACCGCCCCCTGATGGCGCCGAAGAAGACGCTAAAGGGCAAGTCCGGTTTCTTCGGCATGAGGGCAAAGCCCTCCGAGAAGTTTGGAGTGGAGTTCTCCGACGCCAAGCGGGGTTGGTGGCTTGGCACGTATCCCACCGCCGATGATGTCGCGCGTGCCTACGACGTGGCAGTGTGGTGTGCCGGACGGCCGAAGACGGAGGTAAACTTCCCGGAGATCAAGTCTCAGGCGGTGGCAGAGTGGCTCGTGCCACAGGGCATGGAGATGGAGGAGATGCCGACGAAGAAGAGACCGGTGGTTGTCGTCGCTCCGGGCGAGATTGACGAGGCGGTGATGGCTCGATTTTCACGAGAGCGTCCACAGTATGTCCAGGCCGAGCTCGAGAACTACTGAAAGCATGACATCGAGGCGAAAAAAGAAGGGGTGAAGAAGGAGGACGAGGCCGGCCCTCGACTGTGATCCCTATCGAGTCGTCGGATGAGGATTGGGGTGACTCCGAGTAGGAGTATGCGGAGTGCGATGACCCGACCAAGGACGAGTTCTAGGAGCAGTCCCGCAGGTCGGACGACGAGGAGTAGTTTCATCTAGTAGTTCAAATAAGTAGTAGTTGAATTAGTGTATGAAACTATGTTGAATTTCATGTTTGAACTATGTTGAGATGAAGTAGTAGTTGGTCGTTTTAATCTTCGTTTTGGACCATTTGTTGGAGTTGCTATTTTTTTATATCTCCGATTTGGACTGTTTGTTGGAGTTGAACATTTTTTAGAGCTCCAAAATGCACCGTTTGGTGGTCCATATTTTACATCTTCGGTTTTGGATCGTCAAAATTTAAACCATCTATTGGAGATGCTCTAAAGAAGGGAGCAATTCAGTGAAACATCAGCGCCCCACATGCACAGGCGTGAGTCCCGCGAAATGGTACTTATGGGAATCACCTACATTAACCTATGGTTATTCATATCTCCAAATGTGCTTCAAGAAATTTGTGAAGTGCAAGTCTTTCTATTTCATAATTTGTCCCCACACATTGGATATCTAGCTAGAAAACACTAAGATAATCTTTCGTAACATGTTTTTAGTGACGGAAAAATCCCAGGCCACACTACGCATCAGCCGATTGATTTCTCTTAGAAATCAGCCACAATCGCGATCCTCTGATGCATCTCGCTTGGCCCGTCTGATGCATAACGCCATCACTATATCGCTCGTGTTGTGCTCTTTGTTATGCAGCGTAAACGACATTGCAGTCACTGTCACAACACTACACCAATGTTGATGATTTTACATATCGACGGCAAAATCATCGACAATGCAGTCATCATGATGCAGCATTGCCGCCACTGTAGCCATATCGCTAACGTTGTGGTGTCGTCATGGCACTAAGCCATTGCAATGTTGCGTACAGTGCGCTCATCATTTCGCAACATCATCGATGTTGTAGTGATCGTGATGCCGCATCACCATTGTTACAACATCGCGATGTTATCAACAACAATGGCCACGGTGCCCCTCCGACGAGCTTGCAACACCGCACCGTCGACAAGCTTGCAACACCATTGCAACATCGCCAGTCGCCGTCGCGGTGCAACAACATGGGTTGCAACAACTCTAGCTACCCCACAACCAGCCAATGCTGGGGTAGTACCAACTCGATGGCCTCACAACAAGGGTTGCAGCATCACCGTCCATCAATGCAATTGTTGGTAATATGCCCTAGAGGCTATAATAAAATGGTTATTATTATATTTTCTTGTTCATGATAATTGTCTATTGTTCATGCTATAATTGTGTTATCCGGAAATCGTAATACATGTGTGAATACATAGACCACAACATGTCCCTAGTGAGCCTCTAGTTGACTAGCTCATTGATTAATTGTGACGCCCCCGATTCAATCGTACACTAATCATGCACGCAAATATGTACGATCAAGATCAGGGACTCACGGGAAGATATCACAACACAACTCTAAAACATAAATAAGTCATACAAGCATCATAATACAAGCCAGGGGCCGCGAGGGCTCGAATACAAGTGCTCGATCATAGACGAGTCAGCGGAAGCAACAATATCTGAGTACAGACATAAGTTAAACAAGTTGCCATAAGATGGCTAGCACAAACCGGGATACAAATCGAAAGAGGCGCATGCCTCCTGCCTGGGATCCTCCTAACTACTCTTGGTCGTCGTCAACGGGCTGCACGTAGTAGTAGGCACCTCCAGTGTAGTAGTCGTCGTCGACGGTGGCGTCTGGCTCCAGGGCTCCAGCATCTGGTTGCGACAACCAGGAAGGAAGGAAAGGGGAAAAGGGGGGGAGAAAGCAACCGTGAGTACTCATCCAAAGTACTCGCAAGCAAGGAGCTACACTACATATGCATGGGTATATGTGTAAAGAGGCCATATCAGTGGACTGAACTGCAGAATGCCAGAATAAGAGGGGGATAACTAATCCTGTCGAAGACTACGCTTCTGGCAGCCTCCGTCTTGCAGCATGTAGAAGAGAGTAGATTGAAGTCCTCCAAGTAGCATCTCCAAGTAGCATATCCAGGTAGCATCTCCAAGCGCATCTCCAGTCGCATCGCATAGCATAATCCTACCCGGCGATCCTCTCCTCGTCGCCCTGCGGAAAAGCGATCACTGGGTTGTCTGTGGAACTTGGAAGGGTGTGTTTTATTAAGTATCCGGTTCTAGTTGTCATAAGGTCAAGGTACAACTCCAAGTCGTCCTGTTACCGAAGATCATGGCTATTCGAATAGATTAACTTCCCTGCAGGGGTGCACCACATAGCCCAACACGCTCGATCCCATTTGGCCGGACACACTTTCCTGGGTCATGCCCGGCCTCGGAAGATCAACACGTCGCAGCCCCACCTAGGCAAAACAGAGAGGCCAGCACGCCAGTCTAAACCTAAGCGCACAGGGGTCTGGGCCCATCGCCCATAGCACACCTGCACGTTGCGAGGGCGGCCGGAAGCAGAACTAGCCCCCTTAATACAAGAGCAGGCTTACGTTCCAATCCGGCGCGCGCCGCTCCGTCGCTGACGTCTGAAGTGCTTCGGCTGATACCACGACGCCGGGATACCCATAACTACTCCCGCGTAGATGGTTAGTGCGTATAGGCCAGTAGCCAGACTCAGATCAAATACCAAGATCTCGTTAAGCATGTTAAGTATCCGCGAATGCCGAACAAGGCCCGGCCCACCTGTCTCCTAGGTGGTCTCAACCTGCCCTGTCGCTCCGCCACAAAGTAACAGTCGGGGGCCGTCGGGAACCCAGGCCCACCTCTACCGGGATGGAGCCACCTGCCCCTTCAGCCCCCAACTCCGAACAGTATCACAGTTAATGTAACAGTGTAAAGTATATAGTATATGCCCGTGATCACCTCCCGAAGTGATCACAGCCCAGTAGTATAGCATGGCAGACGGACAAGAGTGTAGGGCCACTGATGGAACACTAGCATCCTATACTAAGCATTTAGGATTGCGGGTAAGGTATCAATGACTGTAGCAGCAATGACAGGCTATGCATCAGAATAGGATTAACGGAAAGCAGTAACATGCTACACTACTCTAATGCAAGCAGTATAGAGAAGAGTAGGCGATATCTGGTGATCAAGGGGGGGCTTGCCTGGTTGCTCTGGCAAGAGAGAGGGGTCGTCAACTCCGTAGTCGAACTGGTCAGCAGCAGCGTCGGTCTCGTAGTCTACCGGAGAGAAGAGGGGGAAGAAATAATGAATACAGAGCAAACAAAGCATCACAAAATATAACAAGGCAATACGCGGTGTTCGGTGTGCCCTAACGCGGTAGTAGGTGATACCGGTGAAGGGGGGGAAAACATCCGGGAAAGTATTCCCGGTGTTTCGTGTTTTCGGGCAAAGGAGCCGGAGGGGGAAAGTTGCGAGTTCGATAGGTTAGGGGTGTGTGGCGGACGAACGGACTGCGTATCCGGATTCGTCTCGTCGTTCTGAGCAACTTTCATGTTGAAAATATTTTAATCCGAGTTACGGATTAAAAGATATGATTTTCTAAATATTTTATTAATTTCTAGAATTTAATTAATTATTAAATTTAACCCGAAAATGGAATTATGACATCAGCATTATGTCAGGGTGATGTCAGCAGTCAACTAGTCAGTTGACCTAGTCAAACTGACATGTGGGTCCCACTGTCATTGTGTGTTAACTAATTAACCATGTTAATTAGATTAATTAACAGATTAATTAGGTTAGTTATTTAATTAGGTTTATTAAACATAATTAATTAAGTTAATTAATTAATTAATTAATTAATTAATTAATTTAATTATATTTTTATTATTATTAATATTTATTTATTTTTCTACTTTTTTTGTTTTGGGGGCTTGAGGCCCCACTTGTCATAGGCCCATAGGGGCCTAACGGATCGGGTGCGCCCGATCGGGCGGTTTTGGGCGCAGGGAGAAGCCCCCAGGGCTGCGGCGCGGGCGCACGGCGACCGTGGCCGGAGCAGCGGCACGGCGGGGCCAGGGCGGAGCCGAGGCCGAGAGGGCGCTC
>NC_041384.1:644821016-644828813 GCF_002162155.2 Triticum dicoccoides | reverse complement strand
GGGGTCGGGGGGGTTTGCCCCGGTCCATATCCAACCGAGAGAGGGAGGAGGAGGCCGGGAGGTGATGGGCCGGCGAGGTGGCGTCGCGGAGGAGGATGGAGGCGCGGTGGGTGTGGCGATGGGAGGCGTCGGGAGCGCGGGATCGATCCCGATCCAGATCAGATCGGGAGGGGGGGAGTGGCGACGTGGGGAGGGGGGTTAGGGTTTCGGTGCCCCCCCTGGAGGGGTTATTGGCCTGGGTCTGGGCCGGCCTGGCCGGCCTGGTGGCCAGCTGGGCCGGTTGGCCCATCGAGTGGGGGTTTCTCTTCTGCCATTTTTTTTGATAGTTTTAGGTTTTAGTTTTTCTGTTTTGTTTTATTTATTTTCTTTATCTATTTTCTTTTCTATTTTATTCTTTTAATTTCTGTTTTATAAAAGATAAATACAACTCCTAAATTAATGTTATAAGTTATTCTACTGCCCCAAAAAGTTTGACACCTAATAAAAATAGTTTGCATTATTATTAATTATAAAAGGCATTTAATTAATTGTCACTGCTGCTGTTTTAATTACTCTAGAGCCTTTAAACATATTATAAAATTGTGGTTTCTCCACAATAATTACCTGTGCATTATTTTGTTCACTCCGAACATTTTAGTTTTAAAATTTGAAAACTTTTATTGTTTACTTGATTTTGAATTTGAATTTGAATCGGTTTTTTGAATTAACGAGAGATTAGCAACAGTAATAATGGTGACATGGCATCATTAGCGAAGGATTACTGTAGCGTAACTATCCGGGCGTCACAATTCTCCTCCACTATAAGAAACCTCGTCCCGCGATTTAAGAGGGGGACTAGGGGGAAAGGTCTGGTTACGAAATCCTAATGAATCTTCTCGTCTTTGGTTGCTCTTCTTGAAGAGATCAATCCATTACACTGATGTCTTCATTCCTCTGCTTCAGGTCATCAGGATGAAGTCGGCATCCTTTCTTCGGGATCTTCATCGTATTTAAGAATAGGTAACGAGGCAGATCAGCAACGACAGAATGCTATAAGGGTAATAATCTGGGATTAACCCATGAATGAGCATATGAGTACCTCTCGAGTTGAACAAAATAAAACACATCGAGAGTAAAGTTCGAAGGTACAATAAGAAGTTTCAAGCAGATAGATAGTTTCTCGAAGTCTGAAACGGAGTGAGAAAGGGTTTCAGAGCAACGAGAGTAAGTATTGCGTCTGATACCAGAATAGAGCATTAGGAAGGTGGCCCGTGAATTAAATATGAAGCCAAGCGTGGGAAATAACCATTAGTAACAGGGCTGTACAGGAGAGTCAGGTTTTGATCCTGTGGAACTGTGGGTTATGGGCCCACCATGTGGGTTAAACGTTAAAAGAGCGGTGACATCTTGCACGGTTATGATAGCAAGGCATGTCAGGGAGTACCATGTCAGCTATGTCGGCAACAACGTTGGTACCAAGGGCGAGGGACGAAGAGAACCATTTTCCTGCTCGTTGAAACGAGGCGGACCAATAGGCAAGGTTCCCGTCCATCGGTGGTTACCGGAATGTCATCAACAATAGTAACAAGGTCTTACTGACAGAGTTGTACATCGAGGTGTTTGCACAAGCAGTGGATTATTACTGCTTATATCATATAGATCATAGAAAAGGTTTAAACAAACCAATGGAAGGAAAATATGATCATCAGATTAAACAGAACAATGGAAAGGAAAATATGTTTAAACACATATTTCGAGGGTATATCCTTCCCAAGGACAAGCAGAGCAAGATATCCATGACAGGATATAAAGTAGAAAACCATTTAGGTAAGGGGGGAGGAATCTCATGATATTACTCATACAACGGTGTTAGGATAATTGATAATTAAAATATAGCATCGTGCTTCAAACGTGCCTGTTGAAAATCGGAGTACCATTGACATGCTTCGAGATAGCAGTGACATGGTCTTCAGGTGAAGATCAGACTTTGGAAACACGAAGGATCCATCAAGAATAACTTGTAGAATAAGTCTTACAATTTCCTCATGGATGAATGGATAAACTTGCTGAAAAGGAATCTATAATGATAGGTCCTCCAGCCGGGGGGGGGGGTGCTAGGCATGACATCATGTTACCGGGTCATCAAAGGATCAACGTCATAACTCTTGGAAAGTTGTCCCAACCATCATATCTGACCGAGATTCAGATCCGATTGGTGTCAGGATACCTGAGACTCAGGATGTCCGAGAAGAAAAGGCGCAACACAAATTGTTGAAATGGCATTGCAAGCTTCTCAGGAAATGAACTATGGGAGCGGGTTTCTGAAGCAATAGTTCACCATTAAACCAAGGAGAGGACAAGGAGGTGTCTGGTGAACTCAACGGCAATTCACCGAGATTCCCAAAAGATGGATTTCCACCATTAAGTGAACAAGGAGATAACATTTGTCAGATCAAATGATATAAGGAAGTATGCTCGAGGAGAACATACACAATTAAACATTGGTTGAAGGGTGCGCCCGAAGTACAGGTTGGGTTGCACGACCAATGTTAGAATGGTGATTCAATTAGCGAAGGACTTAGAATGAACTATCGCCCATTCACTTCAAAGCAATAGGGTTGCTAGAAGTTTTGAATTCACACGTCATAGCTCCATTGTCGGTATTCCGGTTGAAAACAATACGGGGACCAAGGAATGAACAAAGATGGCAAGAAGTATTAAGATATCAAGAATTATTAAGAGGTGGTGAAATTCTCACCACATTCTTGACAAAAAGTGATGGTAATACTTCCGAGGTAAGGAAGATCAACTGCTGGGTAGCAGTGATCTCAAGGTTTACACAAAACGCGAACAAGTTGTGTTGAACGGAAGGCAATAAAGTGGTCGATGAGAACAGGAATCATCGAGGGGCAAGGATGGTATTACCCATCATGAATTCAATTGAATTCCTGGAAGAGCTCATAAGGTTGATGATGAACACGACACAATTGTCGAGAGATTTCATGCAGATGTAGTCAATCAGCAACGACATCAAGTCAAAGGAATGATGAAGCAAGAGGTTATTGGAACCACAGTTACGACACAAACTCGAACTCAAGCTTGTTGTTTAAGGTGAAAGGGTATGACGAGGAAAAATCGACGTAAGGTTAGTACATCGTCGAAAATTGGTGCTCCTAGAATAAGGACCAGGTAGCACCGTTAGAATCGTCACGACAATGATATAGCCAAACAGGCTAGAAATGGCGTGATCGGGTACAAACTCATACTTATAGAAGCTTACTGAAGAGTTGTTGAACCGTAGAGCGGACTCGGTTCAGTTATCGGTGTCTTTGAGTGTTCAGTAACACAGAGCCCGCGAAAAATTGGAATCAGTGGGAAGGTAGCACTTGATGAAGAACTCATAAAAAGTTATGCAGTTCCATGATAATCTCGAGATACCAGGGGGGTAATACCCGACACAAGATCAAAGTAAGGTTGGACTGGTGTATTGATCCATAGAAGACAATTGTTTTAACTTGTCCGAGAAATGGAATCAAAGAAGAACAATCATGGTCGGAACCACGGTTGCAAGGGATCAATTCACAGATACCATAGGTTAGTTATCAAGGAAATAGTTATTGTTACAAGAAGCTTTCATGATAGGATATATATCGCGTCCATGGGCATGAGCACAAGGTTCAAGGTCGACTCCCACTTCTCCAATGCATAACCTTTCATTCACTTCTCACGTTCGATGAAGTTGCAGTGTTGAAATTTTATCTGGTGAAGCACCAGAAGAGTATGACTCGTGAAAACTTTCGGGTTCACACGGTTTAGAGAAGGCATATGTTCAACCCATAGGGGCTTCTTAGAAACATATACCACAAGTTTCAAGAGTAAATAACACAAGCCCGAAAGTAGAGCATGGTTGGCCAAGCAGAGGATACAACTTAACAAAGGCATTATGTATCAAGGGAAGAACTCACAAGGTGATCAAATGTGAAGGACACTGTCGGATAACAATCCAACAAAGGACTTGGTGGTCCACAAAGGATCTGATACGAGTATCGGTACTCAACTAGAGGAAGAAGAATGCAAGGAGATCAGATTATAGAAACAACTGACTAACTCAATTGTCAAATGCAAAGGAATTATGGTTTCCAAATCAAGGGATCAAAAGCAATGCTCTGATTAGGGATGGATAAGTTGAATAGCCTTAGGGTACAATCAACGACAATTGGATTAGCCGAGAACCAATTCCAGTTAGAAGAATGGAAGCTCAGCCGGAAAGGTAATTTATAAGGATCAATGATGTTTGCGGGTATTCGCAAACATATTGAGTCAACAGACTCAAAATGATAATGACAAGGAATGTCAATAAGACTACGAGACTTATGGGTTTAACCATAATGCAAGCAAGCAAGAATTTCAAGAGCCAAAGGCTCCAGAGGATTTTCGGAAGATCGAATAGTATTTTGAAGACTTTTGTGAAACACATGAACAACTGGGGATGAGCGGATACTCGACAAGTGCGAGGATTTATTTGAAGGGGTATTCATGTGGCAAAGAACTGCTAGGCAGTAGGCACAAAGTATTTTCGGAACAGTAAAGAAACTTCGGGGTATCTTGTAATAACAAGATCAATGGGGGATGATCGTATGAATGGCAAGTGTAAGTAGTTATCCATACGGATTTATCGGTGGTCAGGAATAGCAAAAGTGATGGGCACAAAGTCTCGAGAGAACATCAAAGAGTATCTTCGGAATCTTCTGATGTAACAGGCGATCATCTGAAGTGAGGGGCTCTCCGGGAAAAAGTACTTGCGAGAACCTAAAGTTAGTTTTGTTTTTAGCAAAATCGTTTAACCCGAATAGAAGAGAGTTCAGAATCCCAGAGTAAAGGTCGAGGAGTAAAAGATCCTAATACCACCCAATGGCGACGTGGGCCCATGGGCCGCACAGCCATGTTAGTAAAAGTTTTGTAAAGTCTAGACTCGACTTCGGCCAAGGAGTTGGAAGGGGGATTCCTACAGGCAGTCGGCTCTGATACCAACTTGTGACGCCCCCGATTCAATCGTACACCAATCATGCACGCAAATGTGTACGATCAAGATCAGGGACTCACGGGAAGATATCACAACACAACTCTAAAACATAAATAAGTCATACAAGCATCATAATACAAGCCAGGGGCCGCGAGGGCTCGAATACAAGTGCTCGATCATAGACGAGTCAGCGGAAGCAACAATATCTGAGTACAGACATAAGTTAAACAAGTTTCCATAAGATGGCTAGCACAAACTGGGATACAGATCGAAAGAGGCGCAGGCCTCCTGCCTGGGATCCTCCTAACTACTCTTGGTCATCGTCAACGGGCTGCACGTAGTAGTAGGCACCTCCAGTGTAGTCGTCGTCGTCGACGGTGGCGTCTGGCTCCAGGGCTCCAGCATCTGGTTGCGACAACCAGGAAGGAAGGAAAGGGGAAAAAGGGGGGAGAAAGCAACCGTGAGTACTCATCCAAAGTACTCGCAAGCAAGGAGCTACACTACATATGCATGGGTATATGTGTAAAGAGGCCATATCAGTGGATTGAACTGCAGAATGCCAGAATAAGAGGGGGATAACTAATCCTGTCGAAGACTACGCTTCTGGCAGCCTCCGTCTTGCAGCATGTAGAAGAGAGTAGATTGAAGTCCTCCAAGTAGCATCTCCAAGTAGCATATCCAGGTAGCATCTCCAAGCGCATCTCCAGTCGCATCGCATAGCATAATCCTACCCGGCGATCCTCTCCTCGTCGCCCTGCGGAAAAGCGATCACCGGGTTGTCTGTGGAACTTGGAAGGGTGTGTTTTATTAAGTATCCGGTTCTAGTTGTCATAAGGTCAAGGTACAACTCCAAGTCGTCCTGTTACCGAAGATCACGGCTATTCGAATAGATTAACTTCCCTGCAGGGGTGCACCACATAGCCCAACACGCTCGATCCCATTTGGCCGGACACACTTTCCTGGGTCATGCCCGGCCTCGGAAGATCAACACGTCGCAGCCCCATCTAGGCAAAACAGAGAGGCCAGCACGCCGGTCTAAACCTAAGCGCACAGGGGTCTGGGCCCATCGCCCATAGCACACCTGCACGTTGCGAGGGCGGCCGGAAGCAGAACTAGCCCCCTTAATACAAGAGCAGGCTTACGTTCCAATCCGGCGCGCGCCGCTCCGTCGCTGACGTCTGAAGTGCTTCGGCTGATACCACGACGCCGGGATACCCATAACTACTCCCGCGTAGATGGTTAGTGCGTATAGGCCAGTAGCCAGACTCAGATCAAATACCAAGATCTCATTAAGCGTGTTAAGTATCCGCGAATGCCGAACAAGGCCAGGCCCACCTGTCTCCTAGGTGGTCTCAACCTGCCCTGTCGCTCCGCCACAAAGTAACAGTCGGGGGCCGTCGGGAACCCAGGCCCACCTCTACCGGGATGGAGCCACCTGCCCCTTCAGCCCCCAACTCCGAACAGTATCACAAGTAATGTAACAGTGTAAAGTATATAGTATATGCCCGTGATCACCTCCCGAAGTGATCACAGCCCAGTAGTATAGCATGGCAGACGGACAAGAGTGTAGGGCCACTGATGGAACACTAGCATCCTATACTAAGCATTTAGGATTGCGGGTAAGGTATCAATGACTGTAGCAGCAATGACAGGCTATGCATCAGAATAGGATTAACGGAAAGCAGTAACATGCTACACTACTCTAATGCAAGCAGTATAGAGGAGAATAGGCGATATCTGGTGATCAAGGGGGGGGGGCTTGCCTGGTTGCTCTGGCAAGAGAGAGGGGTCGTCAACTCCGTAGTCGAACTGGTCAGCAGCAGCGTCGGTCTCGTAGTCTACCGGAGAGAAGAGGGGGAAGAAATAATGAATACAGAGCAAACAAAGCATCACAAAATATAACAAGGCAATACGCGGTGTTCGGTGTGCCCTAACGCGGTAGTAGGTGATACCGGTGAAGAGGGGGGGGGGAAACATCCGGGAAAGTATTCCCGGTGTTTCGTGTTTTCGGGTAGAGGAGCCGGAGGGGGAAAGTTGCGAGTTCGATAGGTTAGGGGTGTGTGGCGGACGAATGGACTGCGTATCCGGATTCGTCTCATCGTTCTGAGCAACTTTCATGTTGAAAATATTTTAATCCGAGTTACGGATTAAAAGATATGATTTTCTAAATATTTTATTACTTTCTAGAATTTAATTAATTATTTAATTTAACCCGAAAATGGAATTATGACATCAGCATTATGTCAGGGTGATGTCAGCAGTCAACTAGTCAGTTGACCTAGTCAAACTGACATGTGGGTCCCACTGTCATTGTGTGTTAACTAATTAACCATGTTAATTAGATTAATTAACAGATTAGTTAGGTTAGTTATTTAATTAGGTTTATTAAACATAATTAATTAAGTTAATTAATTAATTTAATTTAATTATATTTTTATTATTATTAATATTTATTTATTTTTTCTCCTTTTTTGTTTTGGGGGCTTGAGGCCCCACTTGTCATAGGCCCATAGGGGCCTAACGGATCGGGTGCGCCCGATCGGGCGGTTTTGGGCGCAGGGCGAAGCCCCCAGGGCTGCGGCGCGGGCGCACGGCGACCGTGGCCGGAGCAGCGGCACAGCGGGGCCAGGGCGGAGCCGAGGCCGAGAGGGCGCTCGCCCGCAGGGACGGCGAGGCCATGCCCGCGGCTGGTGACGGCCTCAGGGCGGGTGGTCGCCGGCAGGGTCGGTGCGACCGAGCCGCGGCCAGCGAGAGGGGCCGGGAGGACAGGGGATGCGCGGTGCGAGGGGGAGCGG
>NC_041384.1:644784609-644820317 GCF_002162155.2 Triticum dicoccoides | reverse complement strand
GGGGGGTTTGCCCCGGTCCATATCCAACCGAGAGAGGGAGGAGGAGGCCGGGAGGTGATGGGCCGGCGAGGTGGCATCGCGGAGGAGGATGGAGGCGCGGTGGGTGTGGCGATGGGAGGCGTCGGGAGCGCGGGATCGATCCCGATCCAGATCGGATCGGGAGGGGGGGAGTGGCGACGTGGGGAGGGGGGTTAGGGTTTCGGTGCCCCCTCTGGAGGGGTTATTGGCCTGGGTCTGGGCCGGCCTGGCCGGCCTGGTGGCCAGCTGGGCCGGTTGGCCCATCGAGTGGGGGTTTCTCTTCTGCCATTTTTTTGATAGTTTTAGGTTTTAGTTTTTCTGTTTTGTTTTATTTATTTTTTTTATCTATTTTCTTTTCTATTTTATTCTTTTAATTTCTGTTTTATAAAAGATAAATACAACTCCTAAATTAATGTTATAATTTATTCTACTGCCCCAAAAAGTTTGACACCTAATAAAAATAGTTTGCATTATTATTAATTATAAAAGGCATTTAATTAATTGTCACTGCTGCTGTTTTAATTACTCTAGAGCCTTTAAACATATTATAAAATTGTGGTTTCTCCACAATAATTACCAGTGCATTATTTTGTTCACTCCGAACATTTTAGTTTTAAAATTTGAAAACTTTTATTGTTTACTTGATTTTGAATTTGAATTTGAATCGGTTTTTTGAATTAACGAGAGATTAGCAACAGTAATAATGGTGACGTGGCATCATTAGCGAAGGATTACTGTAGCGTAACTATCCGGGCGTCACATTAATTGATGGTTACGGTTTCCTGACCATGGACATTGGATGTCGTTGATAACGGGATCACATCATTAGGAGAATGATGTGATGGACAAGACCCAATACTAAGCATAGCACAAGATCGTGTAGTTCGTCTGCTAAAGCTTTTCTAATGTCAAGTATCATTTCCTTAGACCATGAGATTGTGCAACTCCCGGATACCGTAGGAATGCTTTGGGTGTGCCAAACGTCACAATGTAACTGGGTGGCTATAAGGGCACAATACGGGTATCTCCGAAAGTGTCTGTTGAGTTGGCACGAATCGAGGGGATTTGTCACTCCGTGTGACGGAGAGGTATCTTTGGGCCCACTCGGTAAGACATCATCATAATGAGCTCAATGTGACCAAGGAGTTGATCACGGGATGATGTGTTATGGAACGAGTAAAGAGAATTGCCGGTAACGAGGTTGAACAAGGTGTAAGGATACCGACGATCGAATCTCGGGCAAGTATCATACCGGTAGACAAAGGGAATTGTGTACGGGATTGATTGAATCCCCGACATCATGGTTCATCCGATGAGATCATCATGGAACATGTGGGAGCCAATATGCGTATCCAGATCCCGCTGTTGGTTATTGACCAGAGAGATGTCTCGGTCATGTCTGCATGATTCCCGAACCCGTAGGGTCTACACACTTAAGGTTCGGTGACGCTAGAGTTGTTATGGGAAATAGTATGCAGTTACCGAATGTTGTTCGGAGTCCTGAATGAGATCCCGGACGTCACGAGGAGTTCCGGAATGGTCCGGAGGTGAAGATTTATATATGGGAAGTCGTCATACGGTCACCGAAAGTCTTCGGGGGTTTATCGGTATTGTACAGGGACCACCGAAGGGATTCCGGGGGTCCATCGGGAGGGCCCACCTGCCCCGGAGGGCCCTATGCACTGTATGTGGAAGGGAACCAGCCGCTAAGTGGGATGGGCGCCATCCCCCCTAGGGCCCATGCGCCTAGGGTTGGGGGGGGACCCTAAAGGGGGCGCCCCCCTTGGCTTGGGGGGCAAGCCCCTCCCCTTGGCCGCCACCCCCCTCTAGATATCATCTAGAGGGGCCGGCCCCTTCCCCCTTCGCCCTATAAATAGAGGGGTGGAGGGAGGGCAGCAGCACCACATCCAAGGCGCAGGCCTCCCCCTCTCCAACACCCCCCTCCTCCGTTGAGCTTGGCGAAGCCCTGCCGGAGAACTTCAAGCTCCACCACCACGCCGTCGTGCTCCCGGAGCTCTTCCCCAACTTCTCCTTCCCCCTTGCTGGATCAAGCAGGAGACGTCCCTAGGCTGTACGTGTGTTGAACGCGGAGGCGCCGTTGTTCGGCGCTTAGATCGGAATCAACCGCGATCTGAATCGCTGCGAGTACGACTCCTTCATCCGCGTTGTTGTAACGCTTCCGCATCGCGATCTTCAAGGGTATGAAGATACACTCCCCTCTCTCTCATTGCTAGTCTCTCCATAGATTGATCTTGGTGATGCGTAGAAATTTTTTAATTTCTGCAACGATCCCCCATAGTGGCATCATGATCTAGGTCTATGCGTTGTTTCTATGCATGAGTAGAACACAAGTTGTTGTGGGCATCAATTTTGTCAATTTACTTGCCATTACTAGTCTTATCTTGATTTGGCGGCATCGTGGGATGAAGCGGCCCGGACCGACCTTACACATACACTTACATGAGACAGGTTCCACCGACTGACATGCACTAGTTGCATAAGGTGGCTGACGGGTTGATACGTCTCCAACGTATCTATAATTTATGAAGTATTCATGCTATTATACTATCCTTCTAGGATGTTTTATATGCATTTATATGATATTTTATATGATTTTTGGGACTAACCTATTAACCTAGAGCCCAGTGCCAGTTTCTGTTTTCTCCTTGTTTTAGAGTATCACAGAAAAGGAAAACTAAACGGAGTCCAATTGACGTGAAACTTAACGGAGATCATTTTTGGACCAGAAGAAGCCCACGGAGTACAAGAAGCAGGCTAGAAGAGTCCCGGGCTGCCCACGAGGGTGGGGGGCGCGCCCACCGCCCTAGGGCGCGCCCCTACCTCGTGGACAGCCCGGAGACCCCCCTGACGTGAAATGAACGCAAAACTCTTCTATATATACCCAAACTTCCAGAAAGAAACCTAGATCGGGAGTTCCGCCGCCAGAAGCCTCCGTAGCCATCGAAAGCCAATCTAGGCCCTCTCTGGCACCCTGCCGGAGGGGCCATCATCACCGGAGGGCATGGAGGAGGATCCCAGAGGGGCCATCATCCCCATGAAGGCCAAGGACCATAGGAGGAACCTCTCCCCATCCAGGGGGAGGCCATGGAGGAGGAAGCACAAGGGGGAGAACCTCTCCTCCTATCTCTTGGTGGCACTGGAGTGCCATCGAGACGGGAATCATCCCTGCGGTGATCGTCTTCATCAACATCACCATCATCATCACCATCCTCATCTCTTTTACGCGGTCCACTCTCCCGCACCCCGCTGTAATCCCTACTTGAACATGGTGCTTTATGCCACATATTATGATCCAATTATGTGTTGCCATCCTATGATGTTTTGAGTAGATATCTTTTGTCTTTGGGTTGATTGATGATCTAGATTGGTATGAGTTGTATGTTTTACTTTGGTGCTGTCCTATGGTGTCCTCCGTGTCGCGCAAGCGTGAGGGATTCCCGCTGTAGGGTGTTGCAATACGTTTATGATTCGCTTATAGTGGGTTGCGCGAGTGACTGAAACACAAACCCGAGTAAGGGGGTTGTTGCGTATGGGATAAAGAGGACTTGATGCTTTAATGCTATGGTTGGGGTTTACCTTAATGATCTTTAGTAGTTGCGGATGATTGATAGAGTTCCAATCATAAGTGCATATGATCCAAGTAGAGAAAGTATGTTAGCTTATGCCTCTCCCTCATATGAAACTGCAATAGTGATTACCGGTCTTGTTAACAATTGCCTAGGACAATTCCGCACACTGATCCACCATTATTCCACACTCGCTATTTATAATATTCAGTAATATATTCTAACCTTATGATAACAGCACCTACTTTTATATTTTAGCTCTCCGATATCATACAAAGTTATCCTTTTCATACCCACAACATAGTTTTATTTCTCGTTGCTAGTTGGAAGCAAACCTTCGGTGTACGTAGAGTCATATCAGTGGCAGATAGGGCTTGAGAGAATATTGATATTACCTTTAGCTCCTTGTCGGTTCGACACTCCATACTTATCACTTCCACCTTTGGAAATTGCTACGATGATTCCTTGCACTTGGGGATTATCAAGCTCTTTTCTGGCGCCGTTGCCGGGGAGCAATAGCGTGGGGTTGATATTCTCGTGTGTGCTTGTTTGCTTTCTTCACTAAGTAGATTTTGTTTTTCCTTTTTGTTTCTGTTTAGTTGCTAGTGAAACATACAATTTTTTTAAAAGAATGAAAATACAAAAAAAATATTACTTGCCTCTCATGCCTAAAAAGTTTTTCAAAAAGAGAAGTGATTGGAAAGTTATGCATTGAAGAAGTGAGGGTCGACCTTGAGCACTTGTGTTCATGCTCACGAAAACAATGTAGAATTTTTCATGGAAGTTTCTCTGTAAATAATTTTCCCCTTGTATATATCCATTGTATTATAAAAATAATGTGCCAAGCTTTGGTTTTAGGATGATTAGATTGCTTGTTTACTATGTGCAGAACAAAAACAGAAACTTTGGCTGTAGCGCGTGATTTTACATTTCTTACTGGAAAGTCAAATGGATCTGAAACTTTTTGCACATTACTTCTGTAAGTTTTTTTCAAATTTTCAAATTTATTTTATAATTTTAGGAGTTACAGAAGTTTACCAAACTTCCAGATTACTACAGACTGTCCTGTTTTAGACAGATTCTGTTTTCTATGTGTTGTTTGCTTATTTTGATGAATCTATGAGTAGTATCGGAGGGTATGAACCATGGATGAGTTGGATTACAGTATATATTACACCAATATTAATTTAGAATGAGTTCACAGCAGTACCTAAGGGTAGTGATTTGCTTTATTATACTAACGGATCTCACAAAGTTTTTGTTAAAGTTTTGTGTGGATGAAGTGTTCAAAGATCGAGGAGCTATCAATATGAGAAGAATAAAGAGAGGCAAGAGTTCAAGCTTGGGGATGCCCAAGGCACCCCAAGTGAATATTTCATAGGACACTCAACCATCTAAGCATGGGGATGCCCCGGTTGGCATCCCATCTTTCTTCTTCAACAAATATCGGTATACCTCAGTTTTTGTTTTGTTCACATGATTTGTGTCCTTTATGTCTTTTTTTTCTATTTAAAGAACCATGCTAGTATGAGAATGTCCCTTCATCAATTTATAGAATACTTCGTGTGCTTCACTTATATATTTTAAGTATAATCTTATAGAATTGCTCTTTGTGCTTCACTTAAATCTTTTGGGTATGGTTTTATAGAATGCTTCGTGTGCTTCACTTATACATTTTGAGCTTGGATATTGGTTAGTTTATATTAATTGTAGAATGCTCCATGAACTTCACTTATATCTTTTGGAGTATAAATAATACAATCATCTAAAGCGGGGTTGGAAGAGTGTCAACTTTAGGAACTAGTGATCCTGCTATTTCGAATGAGAAGAATTTTGCTTATGTGAAGAGTAGAAAATTTCTATGCTTATAGATCATGAAAAGAATACTTTATGTGATGGTTATATTGTTGAAATCATTCATGTTGCTACTGAAAATTATTATGAGGGAGGAATACATGCTTGTAGGAGAGCAATAATACCAAGTTTCCTCTCTAAGTGTTTAAAAGTTTTGAAGTTATACTTGTTTCGCCTTCCTATGCTAGTTGATTGTTGTTCTTATAAATTGTGTGCTCAAAAAATCCCTAGGCATAGGAAGTGTGTTATATTTAAATGTGCTAGTCATATTCTTCAAGATGCTCTCTTTGTGCTTTGGTTCCTATCTTTTATGTGAGCACCATTGAAATCATCATGCCTAGCTAAAAGGCATTAAAGAAAAGCGCTTGTTGGGAGACAACCCAATATTTATCCTTACTATTTTTGTGTGTTTACATGATTAAGCTACTGTAGTAATCATGTTTTATAGCTTTTCTTTCAATAAAGTGCCAAGTAAGACCTTCGGGAAGACTTGGGTGAAAGTTAATGTGATCTTGCTGTAAAAAACAGAAACTTTGCGCTCACGAGATTAGCTGCCATTTTTTAAAGAAGAGTGCTTTGGTGCTGATTATTTTTGAAGAAGATTAATAGACAAATTCCTCATGTCCACCAATTTATTTCATAATTGTTTGAGTAGCAGAAGTATGGTTAGTGGTCAGATCATTACAGATTGTTCTGCTTCTGACAGATTCTGTTTTCATTGCATAGTTTGCTTGTTTTCTAATTTCTATGACTTACATTTCTCAATATAAATTGTAAAAATGATATGGTACAGTAGGCATTGCATGAGAACAATTATGAACCTTGTCTTTGACAGTACCAAAGTGAATGGTTTACTCTTTATCATACTAACCTATCTCACGAAGTTTCGTTAAGTTTTGTGTGATTGAAGTTTTCAAGCTTTGGGTGAGATATCGATATGAGGAGAATAAGGAGTGGAAAGACCCTAAGCTTGGGGATGAACGAGGCACCCCAAGTTAATATTCAAGGAAGACTCAAGCGCCTAAGCTTGGGGATGCCCCGGAAGGCATCCCCTCTTTCGTCTTCAAAATCATCGGTACACCTTACTCGGAGCTATATTTTTATTCGTCACATGATATGTGTTTTGCTTGGAGCGTATTTTCAATTTTACTTGCTGATTGAATAAAACCATTGGATCTGAATTATTAAATGAAAAGGAATCCTCCCATGGCTAGTTAATTATTTGACTACTCAGTGTCCTTCACTATTATCTTTTGGAGTAGTTTGCCATTTACTCGCGTGCTTCACGTATATCCTATGAGTAAATGGTTGAATAATTGAAATATCATAAATCTGAATTTATATATGCTTCATATGCTTACACCATGGGGAGTAATGACGTCACATAGAATAAGTATAGGTAGTAAACTTTTTGAAAGTTAGCAAACGTAGAATTGGTCGTTTGAACAATTCATGAAAGAATATTGAAGGAAGAGAGATTTCACATATAAATATTCTATCTTGGACATCTTTTGCAATTGTGAGCACTCATTAAAATATGACATGCTAAAAGGTTAATGTCGGACAAGGAAGACAACGTAATGGGTTATGTTTTCTTATATCTGAAATAAAGTATATTGTCTTGGATCATCCAACATGTTGAGCTTGCCTTTCCCCCTCATGCTAGACAAATTCTTCGCACCAAGTAGAGATACTACTTGTGCTTCCAAACATCCCTTAAACCAGTATTGCCATGAGAGTCCACCATACCTACCTATGGATTGAGTAAGATCCTTCAAGTAAGTTGTCATCGGTGCATGCAATAAAAATTGCCTTCTAAATATGTATGCTCTATTAATGTGGAGAAAATAAGCTTTATACGATCGTGTGATGCGGAAGGAATAAAAGCGACAGACTGCATAATAAAGGTCCATATCACAAGTGGCAATATAAAGCGACGTTCTTTTGCATTCAGATTTTGTGCATCCAACCATAAAAGCGCATGACAACCTCTGCTTCCCTCTGCGAAGGGCCTATCTTTTACTTTTATCTTCTACCATTATGCAAGAGTCATGGTGATCTTCACCTTTCCTTTTTACATTTTATCCTTTGGGAAGCACAACATGTTGGAAAGATCCTGGTATATATGGCTAATTGGATGTGAGTTTTCATGAACTATTATTGTTGACATTACCCTTGAGGTAAAACATTGGGAGGCAAAACTATAAGCCCCTATCTTTCTCTGTGTCCGATTAAAACTTTGAACCCATAAATATCACGTGAGTGTCAGCAATTGTGAAAGACTAAATGATAGTTGAGTATGTGGAGTTTGCTAAATCAAAGCTCTGACATAGACCCTTCCTGAAAATAAGATGAATTGCAATTGTTTGATGTCTGAGAATATAGTTTGTTAGTTTCAAGAGAGTTTATGATCTATACTTTAACATGCGAATAGCTTGTTACTTGATCATGAAAAGTTTTATGAAAATGAGCTACTGTTATGATACATAATGATGCTAGAAAAAGTGACTGGAACTATCAATGATGAAACTTATGCACTTGCTAGCATTCACACTTCATAAATTATTTCTTTTATCATTTACCTACTCGAGGACGAGCAGGAATTAAGCTTGGGGATGTTGATTGATACGTCCATTTTGCATCATGCTTTTATATCGATATTTATTGCATTATGGGCTATTATTTCACATTATGTCACAATACTTATGGCTATTCTCTCTTATTTTACAAGGTTTACATAAGGAGGGTGGAATTCTGGGCTGGAAAAGGAGCAAATATTAGAGACCTATTCTACACAACTCCAAAAGTCCTGAAACTCCACGGAACACCTTATAATAAATAATGAAAAATCCTCGCCAAAGATGAAGACCAGGGGGCCCACACCCTACTCACGAGGGTGGGGGCGCCCCCCTAGGGTGCGCCCCCTACCTCGTGGGCCCCCTGGTGGCTCTCCGATGACCATCTTCTCCTATATGAAGTCTTTCGTCAAGAAAAAAAATAAGGAGGCAACCTTTCAGGACGAAACTCCGCCGCCACGAGGCGGAACCTTGGTGGATCCAATCTAGAGCTCCGGCAGAGCTGTTCTGCCGGGGAAACTTCCCTCCCGGAGGGGGAAATCATCGCCATCGTCATCACCAACGCTCCTCTCATCGGGAGAGGGCAATCTCCATCAACATCTTCATCAGCACCATCTCATCTCCAAACCCTAGTTCATCTCTTGTATCCAATTCTTGTCTCCAAGTCCGGGATTGGTGCTAGTAGGTTGCTAGTTGATGCTAGTTGGTTTATTTGGTGGAAGATTATATGTTCAGATCCTATATGCATATTAATACCCCTTTGATTATGAACATGTTTATGCTTTGTGAGTAGTTACATTTATTCCTGAGGACAAGGGAGAAGTCTTGCTATTAGTAGTCATGTGAATTTGGTATTCGTTCGATATTTTGATGAGATGTATGTTGTCTAGCCTCTAGTGGTGTTATGTGAACGTCGACTACATAACACTTCACCATTATTTGGGCCTAGAAGAAGGGATTGGGAAGTAATAAGTAGATGATGGGTTGCTAGAGTGACATAAGCTTAAACCCTAGTTTATGCGTTGCTTCGTAAGGGGCTGATTTGGATCCATATGTTTCATGCTATGGTTAGGTTTACCTTAATACTTTTGTTGTAGTTGCGGATGCTTGCAATAGAGGTTAATCATAAGTGGGATGCTTGTTCAAGTAAGAACAGCACCCAAGCACCGGTCCACCCACATATCAAATTATCAAAGTACCGAACGCGAATCATATGAACGTGATGAAAACTAGCTTGACGATATTCCCATGTGTCCTCGGGAGCGCTTTTCCTTATATAAGAGTTTGTCCAGGCTTGTCCTTTGCTACAAAAAGGATTGGGCCACCTTGCTTCACTTTATTTACTTTTGTTACTTGTTGCTCGTTACAAATTATATTATCACAAAACTATCTGTTACCACTTATTTCAGTACTTGCAGAGAATACCTTGCTGAAAACTGCTTGTCATTTCCTTCTGCTCCTCGTTGGGTTCGACACTCTTACTTATCAAAAGGACTATGATAGATCCCCTATACTTGTGGGTCATCAAGACTCTTTTCTAGCGCCGTTGCCGGGGAGTGAAGCGCCTTTGGTAGGTGGAATTTGGTAAGGAAAAATTTATATAGTGTGCTGAAATTTACTGTCACTTGTTACTATGGAAAGTAATCCTCTGAGGGGCTTGTTCGGGGTATCTTCACCCCGACCAGTAGAGCAAAGAGTTGCTCCTCAACCTACTGAAAATGAAAATGCTTGCTTTGAAATTCCTTTGGGTATGCTAGAAAAACTGCTAGCTAATCTTTTTTTAGGAGATGGAACAAAACATCCTGATGAGCATCTAATATATGTCGATGAAGTTTGTGGATTATTTAAGCTAGCAGGTGTACCCGGAGATGTTGTTAAGAAGAAGGTCTTCCCTTTATCTTTGAAGGGAGATGCATCGACATGGTACATGCTATGTGATGATATGGAGTCTTGGGACTACAAACGATT
The DNA here is from genome assembly GCF_002162155.2 of Triticum dicoccoides. Lineage (NCBI taxonomy): Eukaryota > Viridiplantae > Streptophyta > Magnoliopsida > Poales > Poaceae > Triticum > Triticum dicoccoides. The sequence goes on along the minus strand of NC_041384.1, from coordinate 644,810,314 downwards.
GAAATTGGAATTTCATCAAAAGTTTTATCCTATGCATCTTGTTCATCGTGATCGCAATTATATATATAATTTTTGGCCTCGCGAAGGAGAAAGCATCGCTCAAGCTTGGGGGAGGCTTAAATCAATGTTATATTCATGCCCCAATCATGAGCTCTCAAGAGAAATGATTATTCAAAAAATTTATGCTTGGCTTTCTGGTAGCAATCGCACCATGCTTGATACTTCTTGTGCTGGCTCTTTTATGATGAAGACTATTGAAATGGGATTTATTGCAAAGAATTAAACACAACTCTGAAGATTGGGACCTCGACGATGGTAAGGAGTCAGGTATGACACCTAAGTTTGATTGTGTTAAATCCTTTATGGATACCGATATTTTCCGTAAGTTTAGCACTAAATATGGACTTGATTCTGAGATAGTAGCCTCTTTCTGTGAATCTTTTGCTACTTATGTTGATCTCCCCAAGGAGAAGTGGTTTAAATATCATCCTCCCATAGAAGTAAAAGTAGCTGCACCTATTAAAGTTGAAGAAAAGACTATCACTTATAATGATCCTGTTGTTCCTACTTCTTATGTTGAGAAACAACCTTTCTCTATTAGAATAAAGGATCATGCTAAAGCTTCAACTGTGGTTCGTAAAAGCAATATTAAAACATATACACCTCCTGAGCAAGTTAAAGTTGAACCTAATATTGCTATTGTTAAAGAACTCTTGACTGATAATATAGATGGGCATGTTATTTACTTCTATAATGAAACTGCTAGAATTGCTAAACCCTGTGATTCAGATAAACCTAGACCTGTGGTAGGCATGCCTATTATTTCTGTTAAAATAGGAGATCATTGTTATCATGGCCTATGTGATATGGGTGCTAGTGCTAGTGCAATACCTATTGACTTATACAAAGAAATTATGCATGACATTGCACCTGTTGAGTTAGAAGAAATTGATGTCACTATTAAACTTTCTAATAGGGATACTATAGCACCAATGGGAATTGTTAGAGATATTGAAGTCTTGTGTGGGAAAACTAAATATCCTGCTGATTTTCTTGTTCTTGGTTCCCCACAAGATAGCTTTTGTCCCATTATATTTGGTAGACCCTTCTCGAATACTGTTAATGCTACCATAGATTGCACAAGGAATGTTGTTACTGTCGGCTTAGATGATATGACCCATGAATTTAATTTCTCTAAATTTAGTAAACAACACCGTGAAGAAGAATTGCCTAGTAAGTATGAAATTATTGGTCTTGCTTCTATTGCCGTACCTCCTAGTGATCGTTTAGAACATTATTTGCTAGACCATGAGAATGATATGTTTATGAACGAAAGAAGGGAAATAGATGAAGTATTCTTTAAACAGGAACCTATTCTGAAACACAATTTGCCTGTTGAAATCTTAGGGGATCCCCCTCCACCTAAGGGTGATCCCATGTTTGAGCTTAAACCGTTGCCTGATAATCTTAAATATGCTTATCTTGATGAAAAGAAGATATATCCTGTTATTATTAGTGCTAACCTTTTAGAGCATGAAGAAGAAATATTATTGAAATCCCTGAAGAAGCACCGTGCTGCTATTGGATATACTCTTGATGATCTTAAGGGCATTAGTCCCACTCTATGTCAACATAAAATAAATTTGGAAGCGGATGCCAAACTAGTTCGTGATCCTCAACGACGTCTGAATCCTAAAATGAAAGAAGTGGTAAGAAAAGAAATACTAAAGCTTCTGGAGGCAGGTATAATTTATCCCATTGCTGATAGTCAGTGGGTAAGTCCTGTTCATTGTGTCCCTAAGAAGGGAGGTATTACTGTTGTTCCTAATGATAAAGATGAATTGATTCCACAGAGAATTATTACAGGTTATAGGATGGTAATTGATTTCCGAAAATTAAATAAGGCTACTAAGAAAGATCATTACCCCTTACCTTTTATCGATCAAATGCTAGAAAGATTATGCAAACATACACATTACTCCTTTCTAGATGGTTATTCTGGTTTCTCTCAAATACCTGTGTCGGCTAAAGATCAATCAAAGACTACTTTTACATGCCCTTTTGGTACTTTTGCTTATAGACGTATGCCTTTTGGTTTATGTAATGCACCTGCTACCTTTCAAAGATGCATGATGGCTATATTCTCTGACTTTTGTGAAAAGATTTGTGAGGTTTTCATGGACGACTTTTCCGTCTATGGATCTTCTTTTGATGATTGCTTGAGCAATCTTGATCGAGTTTTGCAGAGATGTGAAGAAACTAATCTTGTCTTGAATTGGGAAAAGTGCCACTTTATGGTTAATGAAGGTATTGTCTTGGGGCATAAAGTTTCGGAAAGAGGTATTGAAGTTGATAAAGCCAAGGTTGATGCTATTGAAAAGATGCCATGTCCCAAGGACATCAAAGGTATAAGAAGTTTCCTTGGTCATGCCGGATTTTATAGGAGGTTCATTAAGGACTTCTCAAAAATTTCTTGGCCTTTGACTAATTTATTACAAAAAGATATACCATTTGTCTTTGATGATGATTGTGTAGAAGCATTTGAAATACTTAAGAAAGCATTAGTCTCTGCACCTGTTGTTCAGCCACCTGATTGGAATTTACCCTTTGAAATTATGTGTGATGCTAGCGATTATGCTGTAGGTGCTGTTCTAGGGCAAAGAGTTGATAAGAAATTAAATGTTATCCATTATGATAGTAAGACTCTAGACAATGCTCAAAGAAATTATGCTACTACTGAAAAAGAACTTTTAGTAGTTGTATTTGCTTGTGATAAGTTCAGATCTTATATTGTTGATTCTAAAGTAACTATCCACACTGATCATGCTGCTATTAAATATCTTATGGAGAAGAAAGATGCTAAACCTAGACTTATTAGATGGGTTCTCTTGCTACAAGAATTTGATTTGCATATTGTTGATAGAAAAGGAGCTGAGAACCCCGTTGTAGACAACTTATCTAGGTTAGAGAATGTTCTTGATGACCCACTACCTATTGATGATAGCTTTCCTGATGAACAGTTAAATGTCATAAGTACTTCTCATAGTACTCCTTGGTATGTGATACGTCTCCAACGTATCTATAATTTTTGATTGCTCCATGCTATATTATTTACTGTTTTGAATGTTTATGGGCTTTATAATACACTTTTATATCATTTTTTGGGACTAACCTATTAACCCAGAGCCCAGTGCCAGTTTCTGTTTTTACCCTGTTTTAGGGTTTCGAAGAAAAGGAAAATCAAACGGAGTCCAATTGACCTGAAACTTCACGGAACTCATTTTTGGAAGGAAAGAAGCCCAGAAGACTTGGAGTGCATGTCGGGGGATCTGCGAGGAGGTCACGAGGTAGGGGGGCGTGCCCACCCCCCTGGGCGCGCCCTCCACCCTCGTGCCCCCCTGACGTACTTCTTCCGCATATATATCTCCATATACCCTAAAAAACATCCGTGAGCACAATAGATCGGGAGTTCCGCCGCCAGAAGCCTCCATAGCCACCAAAAACCAATCTAGACCCGTTCCGGCACCCTGCCGGAGGGGGCAATCCCTCTCCGGTGGCCATCTTCATCATCCCGGTGCTCTCCATGATGAGGAGGGAGTAGTTCTCCCTCGGGGCTGAGGGTATGTACCAGTAACTATGTGTTTGATCTCTCTCTCTCTCTCTCTCTCTCTCTCTCTCTCTCTCGTGTTCTTGAGGTGATACGATCTTGATGTATTGCGAGCTTTGCTATTATAGTTGGATCTTATGTTTCTCCACCCCTCTACTCTCTTGTAATGAATTGAGTTTCCTCTTTGAAGTTATCTTATCGGATTGAGTCTTTAAAGATTTGAGAACACTTGATGTATGTCTTGCGTGCGTATCTGTGGTGACAATGGGATACCACGTGATTCACTTGATGTATGTATTGGTGATCAACTTGCGGGTTCCGCCCATGAACCTATGCATAGGGGTTGGCACACGTTTTCGTCGTGATTCTTCGGTAGGAACTTTGGGGCACTCTTTGAGGTCCTTTGTGTTGGTTGAATAGATGAATATGAGATTGTGTGATGCATATCGTATAATCATGCCCACGGATACTTGAGGTGACATTGGAGTATCTAGGTGACATTAGGGTTTTGGTTGATTTGTATCTTAAGGTGTTATTCTAGTACGAACTCTAGGGCTGTTTGTGACACTTATAGGAATAGCCCAATGGATTGATTGGGAAGAATAACTTTGAGGTGGTTTCGTACCCTACCATAATCTCTTCGTTCGTTCTCCGCTATTAGTGACTTTGGAGTGACTCTTTGTTGCATGTTGAGTGATAGTTATGCGATCCAATTATGCTATTAGTGTTGAGAGGACTTACACTAGCAAAAGTATGAACCCTAGGCCTTGTTTCCTGGCATTGCAATACCGTTTACGCTCACTTTTATCATTAGTTACCTTGTTTTTATATTTTCAGATTACAAAAACTATTATCTACTATCCACATACCACTTGTATCACCATCTCTTCGCCGAACTAGTGCACCTTTACAATTTACCATTGTATTGGGTGTGTTGGGGACACAAGAGACTCTTTGTTATTTGGTTGCAGGGTTGCTTGAGAGAGACCATCTTCATCCTACGCCTCCTAAGGATTGATAAACCTTAGGTCATCCACTTGAGGGAAATTTGCTACTGTCCTACAAACCTCTGCACTTGGAGGCCCAACAACGTCTACAAGAAGAAGGTTGTGTAGTAGACATCAAGCTCTTTTCTGGCGCCGTTGCCAGGGATGTTAGCGCTTGAAGGTATATCTTTAGATCTTGAAATCGAGCCTTTTAGTTTCTTGTTTTATCACTAGTTTAGTTTATAAAAGAAAACTATAAAAAATGGAATTGAGTTTATCTCATACGCTTCATCTTTTTAATATCTTTCGTGAGTATGATGGAAAGGAAAATTGTGCTCAAGTGCTAGAAGAAGAATGCGTTAGAATGTTTGGCACTAAATATTTGAATGATGAGCATGATTGCAATGTTGTTAGTATGAATTCCTTGAATATCCATGATGCTAATGATATGCAAAGCCACAAGCTTGGGGAAGCTATGTTTGATGAAGATGATATTTTTTGTTCCCCAAGCTTTGATGAGAAAATTTACTATGATGAAAGCATGCCTCCTATCTATGATGATTATTGTGATGACATGTATGATTTAAAGAATAATGATAACCATGAAACTTGTCATCTTGATCTTAATTTTCAATCACATGATAGTTATTTTGTTGAGTTTGCTCCCACTATTATTCATGAGAAGAAATTTGCTTATGTGGAGAGTAATAAAATTTCTATGCTTGTAGATCATGAAAAGAATGCTTTAGGTGCTGGTTATATTGTTGAATTCATTCATGATGCTACTGAAATTTTTTATGAGGGAGGAACATATGCTTGTAGGAATTGCAATAATATCAAGTTTCCTCTCTATGTGCTTAAAATTTTGAAGTTATGCTTGTTTTACCTTCCTATGCTAGTTGATTATTGTTCCCACAAGTTGTTTGCTCACAAAATCCCTATGCATAGGAAGTGGGTTAGGCTTAAATGTTCTAGTCATATTCTTCATGATGCCCTCTTTCTGTTACAATTCTTATCTTTTATGTGAGCATCATTGAAATCATCATGCCTAGCTTGGGGCGTTAAACGATAGCGCTTGTTGGGAGGCAACCCAACTTTATTTTTATTCCTTGCCTTTTGTTCCTGTTTAGTAATAAATAATTCATCTAGCCTATGTTTAGATGTGGTTTTATGCTTTTAATTAGTGTTTGTGCCAAGTAGAACATTTGGGAAGACTTGGGGAAAGTCTTGTTGATCATGCTGTAAAAAACAGAAACTTTAGCGCTCACGAGAATTGCTGCCATTTTTATTTGGAGAGTGCTATTTAGTTAATTATTTTTGAAGATGATTAATAGATAAATTACTCAGGTCCAGCAATTTATTTGAGAATTTTATGAGTTCCATAAGTATACGTTTGATCCAGATTACTACAGACTGTTCTGTTTTTGACAGATTCTGTTTTTCATGTGTTGTTTACTTATTTTGATGACTCTATGGCTAGTAAAATAGTTTATAAACCATAGATAAGTTGGAATACAGTAGTTTTAACACCAATATAAATAAAGAATGAGTTCATTACAGTACCTTTAAGTGGTGATTTATTTTCTTATACTAACGGAGCTTACGAGTTTTCTGTTAAGTTTTGTGTTGTGAAGTTTTCAAGTTTTGGGTGAAGATTCGATGGACTATGGAATAAGGAGTGGCAAGAGCCTAATCTTGGGGATTACCAAGGCACCCCAAGGTAATATTCAAGGACAACCAAGAGCCTAAGCTTGGGGATTCCCCGGAAGGCATCCCCTCCTTCGTCTTCGTTCATCGGTAACTTTACTTGGAGCTATATTTTTATTCGCCACATGATATGTGTTTTGCTTGGAGCGTCAATTTATTTTGTTAGATTTTTCTTTCTGTTATTTAGAACAATGTTTTGCATCGTTTATTTCAATAAAAGTGGCATGGGTAGCCTTTACTATGCCTATGTTACAAGTATACATGTTGCTGTTTAAAAACAGAAAGTTTACCGCTGTTGCAATAATTCCCTAGAAAAGTCAGAATGTGATAAAATGTTTAAACCTGTTGAATATTAAGATCTGATAAATTTACTACAGTGGGAATTTTCTTTCATAATTTTTGGAGCTAGGGAAGTATGGATGTTGCAGCATTCTTTACAGACTATTCTGTTTAGGCAGATTGCTGTTATGTTTGCATTGTTTGCATATGTTTGCTTCTTTAATGATCCTATTTGAGGATAGGACTATTAAATATGCAGAGGTATTTAGTATGCAATGTTGAATAATAATTTTAGTGATTTTCTACAGTAGAGTATGATAAGGTTTTTGCAATGGTTTATACTAACTTATCTCACGAGTCCTTGTTGAGTTTTGTGTGGATGAAGCTTTTGAGATTTAGGGAGACCGTGATATGAGAGGAATTAAGGAGACAAAAAAGCTCAAGCTTGGGGATGCCCAAGGCACCCCAAGATAATATTTCAAGAAGTCTCAAGCATCTAAGCTTGGGGATGCCCCGGTTGGCATCCCACCTTTCTTCTTCAACAACTATCGGTTAGTATCGGTTGATCCTAAGTTTTTGCTTCTTCACATGATGTTTGATATTCTTAGATGTCATTTTATTTTGCTTTGCTTGATGTTTGAATAAAATACCAAGATATGAAATTATTAAATGTTAGAGAGTCTTCACATAGTTGCATAATTATTAAACTACTCATTGATCTTCACTTATATCTTTCGGAGTAGTTTGTTGTTGCTCTAGTGCTTCACTTATATCTTTTAGAGCATGGTGGTAGTTTTATTTTGAAGAAATAGATAAACTCTCATGCTTCACTTATATTATTTTGAGAGTCTTAAATAGCATGGTAATTTGCTTAAAATCCTAATATGCTAGGTATTCAAGAATAATAAAATTCTCTTATGAGTGTGTTGAATACTATGAGAAGTTTGATACTTGATAATTGTTTTGAGATATGGAGATGGTGATATTAGAGTCATGCTAGTTGAGTAGTTGTGAATTTGAGAGATACTTTTGTTGAAGTTTGTGATTCCCGTAGCATGCACGTATGGTGAACCGTTATGTGATGAAGTCGGAGCATGATTTATTTATTGATTGCCTTCCTTATGAGTGGCGGTCGGGGACGAGCGATGGTCTTTTCCTACCAATCTATCCCCCTAGGAGCATGTGCATAGTACTTTGTTTCAAGAACTAATAGATTTTTGCAATAAGTATGTGAGTTCTTTATGACTAATGTTGAGTCTATGGATTATACGCACTCTCACCCTTCCACCTTTGCTAGCCTCTCTAGTACCGTGCACCTTTCGCCGGTACCATAAACCCACCATATATCTTCCTCAAAACAGCCACCATACGTACCTATTATGGCATTTCCATAGCCATTCCGAGATATATTGCCATGCAACTTTCCACCGTTCCGTTTATTATGACACACTCCATCATTGTCATATTACATATCCCGCTACACCGCCGGAGGCATTCATATAGAGTCATATTTTGTTCTAAGTATCGAGTTGTAATTGTTGAGTTGTAAGAAAAATAGAAGTGTGATGATCATCATTATTAGAGCATTGTCCCAGTGAGGAAAGGATGATGGAGACTATGATTCCCCCATAAGTCGGGATGAGACTCCGGACGAAAAATAAATAAAAGAGGCCAAAGAAGCCCAAATAAAAAAAGAGAAAGAAAAGAGGCCATAAAAAAAGAGAAAAGGCCCAAATAAAAAAATATGAGAGAAAAAGAGAGAAGGGACAATGTTACTATCCTTTTACCACACTTGTGCTTCAAAGTAGCACCAAGATCTTCATAGTAGAGAGTCTCTCATGTTATCACTTTCATATACTAGTGGGAATCTTTCATTATAGAACTTGGCTTGTATATTCCAATGATGGGCTTCCTCAAATTACCCTAGGTCTTCATGAGCAAGCAAGTTGGATGCACACCCACTTAGTTTCTTTTTTGAGCTTTCATACACTCATAGCTCTAGTGCATCCGTTGCATGGCAATCCCTACTCACTCACATTGATATCTATTGATGGGCATCTCCATAGCCCGTTGATACGCCTAGTCGATGTGAGACTATCTTCTCCCTTTTTGTCTTCTCCACAACCACCATTCTATTCCACCTATAGTGCTATGTCCATGGCTCACGCTCATGTATTGCGTGAAGATTGAAAAAGTTTGAGAACATCAAAAGTATGAAACAATTGCTTGGCTTGTCATCGGGGTTGTGCATGATTTAAATACTTTGTGTGGTGAAGATAGAGCATAGCCAGACTATATGATTTTGTAGGGATAGCTCTCTTTGGCCATGTTATTTTGAGAAGACATAATTGCTTAGTTAGTATGCTTGAAGTATTATTATTTCTATGTCAATATGAACTTTTGTCTTGAATCTTATGGATCTGAATATTCTTGCCACAATTAAGAAGAATCACATTGAAATTATGCCAAGTAGCACTCCGCATCAAAAAATTCTGTTTTTATCATTTACCTACTCGAGGACGAGCATGAATTAAGCTTGGGGATGCTGATACGTCTCCAACGTATCTATAATTTTTGATTGCTCCATGCTATATTATTTACTGTTTTGAATGTTTATGGGCTTTATAATACACTTTTATATCATTTTTTGGGACTAACCTATTAACCCAGAGCCTAGTGCCAATTTCTATTTTTACCCTGTTTTAGGGTTTCGAAGAAAAGGAAAATCAAACGGAGTCCAATTGACCTGAAACTTCACGGAACTCATTTTTGGAAGGAAGGAAGCCCAGAAGACTTGGAGTGCACGTCGGGGGATCTGCGAGGAGGTCACGAGGCAGGGGGGCGCGCCCACCCCCCTGGGCGCACCCTCCACCATCGTGGGCCCCTCGTGGCCCCCCTGACGTACTTCTTCCGCCTATATATCTCCATATACCCTAAAAACATCCGTGAGCACAATAGATCGGGAGTTCCGCCGCCAGAAGCCTCCGTAGCCACAAAAACCAATCTAGACCCGTTCCAGCACCCTGCCGGAGGGGGCAATCCCTCTCCGGTGGCCATATTCATCATCCCGGTGCTCTCCATGACAAGGAGGGAGTAGTTCTCCCTCGGGACTGAGGGTATGTACCAGTAGCTATGTGTTTGATCTCTCTCTCTCTCTCGTGTTCTTGAGGTGATACGATCTTGATGTATCACGAGCTTTGCTATTATAGTTGGATCTTATGTTTCTCCTCCCCCTCTACTCTCTTGTAATGAATTGAGTTTCCCCTTTGAAGTTATCTTATCGGATTGAGTCTTTAAAGGTTTGAGAACACTTGATGTATGTCTTGCCGTGTGTATCTGTGGTGACAATGGGATACCACGTGATTCACTTGATGTATGTTTTGGTGATCAACTTGCGGGTTCCGCCCATGAACCTATGCATAGGGGTTGGCACACGTTTTTCGTAGTGATTCTCCGGTAGGAACTTTGGGGCACTCTTTGAGGTCCTTTGTGTTGGTTGAATAGATGAATCTGAGATTGTGTGATGCATATCGTATAATCATGCCCACGGATACTTGAGGTGACATTGGAGTATCTAGGTGACATTAGGGTTTTGGTTGATTTGTATCTTAAGGTGTTATTCTAGTACGAACTCTAGGGCTGTTTGTGACACTTATAGGAATAGCCCAACTGATTGATTGGAAAGAATAACTTTGAGGTGGTTTCGTACCCTACCATAATCTCTTCGTTCGTTCTCCGCTATTAGTGACTTTGGAGTGACTCTTTGTTGCATGTTGAGGGATAGTTATGTGATCCAATTATGCTATTATTGTTGAGAGGACTTACACTAGCGAAAGTATGAACCCTAGGCCTTGTTTCCTAGCATTGCAATACCGTTTACGCTCACTTTTATCATTAGTTACCTTGCTGTTTTTATATTTAAGATTACAAAAACTATTATCTACTATCCACATACCACTTGTATCACCATCTCTTTGCCGAACTAGTGCACTTATACAATTTACCATTGTATTGGGTGTGTTGGGGACACAAGAGACTCTTTGTTATTTGGTTGCAGGGTTGCTTGAGAGAGACCATCTTCATCCTACGCCTCCTACGGATTGATAAACCTTAGGTCATCCACTTGAGGGAAATTTGCTACTGTCCTACAAACCTCTGCACTTGGAGGCCCAACAACGTCTACGAAAGAAGGTTGTGTAGTAGACATCAGTATGCTGATTATGCTAATTATATTGTTGCTAAATTCATACCACCTAGCTTCACATACCAACAAAAGAAAAAGTTATTCTATGATTTGAGACATTACTTTTGGGATGACCCACATCTTTATAAAGAAGGAGTAGATGGTGTTATTAGACGTTGTGTACCTGAGCATGAACAGGAATAGATCCTATGCAAGTGCCACTCCAAAACTTATGGAGGACACCACGCGGGAGATAGAACTGCACATAAGGTATTGCAATCCGGTTTTTATTGGCCTACTCTCTTCAAGGATGCCCGTAAGTTTGTCCTATCTTGTGATGAATGTCAAAGAATTGGTAATATTAGTAGACGTCAAGAAATGCCTATGAATTATTCACTTGTTATTGAACCATTTGATGTTTGGGGCTGTGACTATATGGGACCTTTTCCTTCCTCTAATGGTTATACACATATTTTAGTTGTTATTGATTACGTTACTAAGTGGGTAGAAGCTATTCCAACTAGTAGTGCTGATCATAACACTTCTATTAAAATGCTTAAAGAAGTTATTTTTCCGAGGTTTGGAGTCCCTAGATATTTAATGACTGATGGTGGTTCACATTTTATTCATGGTGCTTTCCGTAAAATGCTTGCTAAATATGACGTCAATCATAGAATTGCATCTCCGTATCACCCACAGTCTAGTGGTCAAGTAGAATTGAGTAATAGAGAACTCAAATTAATTTTGCAAAAGACTGTTAATAGGTCTAGAAAGAATTGGTCCAAGAAACTTGATGATGCATTATGGGCCTATAGAACTGCATATAAAAATCCTATGGGTATGTCTCCGTATAAAATGGTCTATGGAAAAGCATGCCACTTACCTCTTGAACTAGAACACAAGGCTTATTATGCTATTAAAGAACTCAACTATGATTTTAAACTTGTTGGTGAGAAGAGGTTATTTGATATTAGCTCACTTGATGAATGGAGAACCCAAGCTTATGAAAGTGCCAAGTTGTTTAAAGAAAAAGTTAAAAGATGGCATGACAAATGGATACAAAAGTGTGAGTTTAATGTAGGTGATTATGTATTGCTATACAACTCTCGTTTAAGATTTTTTGTAGGAAAACTTCTCTCTAAATGGGAAGGACCCTATGTTATCGAGGAGGTCTATCATTCCGGTGCCATAAAAATCAACAACTTCGAAGGCACAAATCTGAAGGTGGTAAACGGTCAAAGAATCAAACATTATATCTCAAGTAATCCCATAAATGTTGAAACCAATATTATTGAAACCATAACCCCGGAGGAATACATAAGGGACACTTTCCAAAATGTATCAGACTCCGAAAAGGAATAGGTATGTGGTACGGTAAGTAAACTGACTCCAAAACAGTTTTTAAGGCAATATTTCTCCGTTTTGGAATATTTAGAAAAATAGAAAAATAAGTAGCAGTCCGGGAAGGACACGAGGGTGGAGCATGCGCCCTACCCCCTGGGCGCGCCCCCTACCTTGTGAGCACCTCGTGTGCCTTCCGGACTACGTTTTCTTGCTCGATACGTATTTTGGTCGGTAAAAATTCATTATATATTCTCCCGAAGATTTTGACTCCCGTATCACGCAAATATTCTCTGTTTTTGTTTCGAGCTGTTGCTGCTGCAGATTAGAGCGAGATGTCTTCTCAAGAGTCAGTCGAGGAGAGTCGGGTATCTAATCCAGCACCAGAACCAAGGGCAAACAGCGATCTTGACCACTTTGGGCCAGCAACGGAGGAAGAGATGGAGGCTGACTTAACGAGGGTAGAAGTCATGGAGGATTAAGAAGTCACCTCTCGCTTCCGAGCTGGGTTCACGATGGGGGAACTACAGAGCTCAGCTATTCCAAACTCGGTTATCCCTTCTAATGATAGATTTCTTTCTTATGAAAATATGAAGAGGAGTGTCACTTGTTCTCCCACAGCTATGAAACACCCTTGGGTGCAAGGAGCCTTAGCCGTTATAGGAAAGCTTCGTAAGGAAATAATGGACCTCAAGCATCAAGTCAACAAGTTCGGGGAGGAAAATCATATCTTGAGGGGAATCATCACCAAGAATATTACGCCATCAACAAAGAAGGAAATATAATCACATGGGTATGGGCACTCCCCTTGGCAACTGCCAAGCTTGGGGGAGGTTCCCCGGTATCATATCACAACCACAACTCCTATCTTTACCGTTTTCTTTAGTTCGATCCTATTAGTAGTATTTTATTCTAGTAGAATAAAGTTTATGGCATGATCTAGTTTTGAGTTTTGCCTTATGATTTCTCTATGTAATCGAGTCTGTGAGCTATATAATAAAGATTAGTGTTGAGTAAAGGGCTTGCTTATTTTTGCCATGATCCCAAATAAAAAAAGAGAAAGAAATAAAAAGAAACAAAAGTTCATATTGATCTTATTGAGAGTAATGACTTCACATAGAAAGAGTGTGATGATTAAAAGTTGTTGGGAGTTGATAAACATAGTTTTGGTCATTGTTGCAATTAATAGGAAGTAATAAAGAAAGAGAAGTCTTCACATATAAATATATTATCATTGACATCTTTTATGATTGTGAGCACTCATTAAAATATGACATGCTAAAGAGTTGATATTGGACAAGGAAGACATCGTGATGGGTTATGTTTTCTTATATCTGAGATAAAGTATGTTGTCATGGATCCTCCAACATGTTGAGCTTGCCTTTCCCCCTCTTGCTAGCCAAATTCTCAGCACCAAGTAGAAATACTACTTGTGCTTCCAAATACCCTTAAACCAGTTTTGCCATGAGAGTCCACCATATCTACCTATGGATTGAGTAAGATCCTTCAAGTAAGTTGTCATCTGTGCAAAGCAATAAAAATTGCTCTAAATATGTATGATTAGTGTGGGAGAAATAAGCTTTATACGATCTTGTGATGTGGAGGTAATAAAAGTGACGAACTACACAATAAAGATTCATATCACAAGGGGCAATATCAAGTGACGTTCTTTCGCATTAAGATTTCGTGCATCCAACCATAAAAGCGCATGGCAACCTCTGCTTCCCTCTGCGAAGGGCCTATCTTTTATTATTATCTTCTACCTTATGCAAGAGTCATGGTGATCTTCACCTTTCCTTTTTACATTTTATCCTTTGGCAAGCACAGTGTGTTGGAAGATCCTGATAGATATATCTAATTGGATGTAGGGAGGCATGAGTTATTATTGTTGACATTACCCTCGAGGTAAAAGGTTGTGGGGCGAAACTATAAGCCCCTATCTTTCTCTGTGTCCGATTAAAACTCCGTAACCACAAGTATTGCGTGAGTGTTAGCAATTATGAAGGACTAGATGATAGTTGAGTATGTGGACTTGCTTTTTTTAGCTCTGACATAGACTCGTTCTGATGTTATGATAAATTGCAATTGCTTGAATGACTGAGGTTATAGTTTGTTGATTCTCAATAAGGTTTCTGATTCATACTTTCGCATTGTGAATAGATCATCACTTGAACATAAGTAATCATATGACAATATCTATATATGTTGCTGTTAAGAGAACAATCATGATGCCTTCATGTCCGTATTTTATTTTTATCGACGCCTCTACCTCTAAACATGGGGACATATTTATTGTTATCGGCTTTTGCTTGAGGACAAGCGGGGTCTAAGCTTGGGGGAGTTGATACGTCCATTTTGCATCATGCTTTTATATCGATATTTATTGCATTATGGGCTGTTATTTCACATTATGTCACAATACTTATGGCTATTCTCTCTTATTTTACAAGGTTTACATAAGGAGGGAGAATGCCGGCAGTTGGAATTCTGGGCTGGAAAAGGAGCAAATATTAGAGACCTATTCTGCACAACTCCAAAAGTCCTGAAACTCCACGGAACACCTTATAATAAATAATGAAAAATCCTCGCCAAAGATGAAGACCAGGAGGCCCACACCCTGCTCACGAGGGTGGGGGGTGCGCCCCCCTAGGGCGCGCCCCTACCTCGTGGGCCCCCTGGTGGCTCTCCGATGACCATCTTCTCCTATATGAAGTCTTTCGTCGAGAAAAAAATAAGGAGGCAACCTTTCAGGACGAAACTCCGCCGCCACGAGGCGGAACCTTGGCGGATCCAATCTAGAGGTCCGGCAGAGCTGTTCTGCCGGGGAAACTTCCCTCCCGGAGGGGGTAATCATCGCCATCGTCATCACCAATGCTCCTATCATCGGGAGAGGGCAATCTCCATCAACATCTTCATCAGCACCATCTCATCTCCAAACCCTAGTTCATCTCTTGTATCCAATTCTTGTCTCCAAGTCCAGGATTAGTGCTAGTAGGTTGCTAGTAGTGTTAGT
The DNA here is from genome assembly GCF_002162155.2 of Triticum dicoccoides. Taxonomy (NCBI): domain Eukaryota; kingdom Viridiplantae; phylum Streptophyta; class Magnoliopsida; order Poales; family Poaceae; genus Triticum; species Triticum dicoccoides. Next base: position 644,795,198 of record NC_041384.1, on the reverse strand, counting down.
TACTCCTTGTAGTTGATGCTAGTTGGTTTATTTGGTGGAAGATTATATGTTCAGATCCTATATGCATATTAATACCCCTCTGATTATGAACATGTTTATGCTTTGTGAGTTGTTATGTTTGTTCCTGAGGACAAGGGAGAAGTCTTGCTATTAGTAGTCATGTGAATTTGGTATTCATTCGATATTTTGATGAGATGTATGTTGTCTAGCCTCTAGTGGTGTTATGTGAACGTCGACTACATAACACATCACCATTATTTGGGCCTAGAGGAAGGCATTGGGAAGTAATAAGTAGATGATGGGTTGCTAGAGTGATAGAAGCTTAAACCCTAGTTTATGCGTTGCTTCGTAAGGAGCTGTTTTGGATCCATATGTTTCATGCTATGGTTAGGTTTACCTTAATACTTTTGTTATAGTTGCGGATGCTTGCAATAGAGGTTAATCATAAGTGGGATGCTTGTTCAAGTAAGAACAGCACCCAAGCACCGGTCCACCCACATATCAAATTATCAAAGTACCGAACGTGAATCATATGAACGTGATGAAAACTAGCTTGACGATATAGTGCTTTTCCTTATATAAGAGTTTGTCCAGGCTTGTCCTTTGCTACAAAAAGGATTGGGCCACCTTGCTGCACTTTATTTACTTTTGTTACTTGTTGCTCGTTACAAATTATCTTATCACAAAATTATCTGTTACCACTTATTTCAGTACTTGCAGAGAATACCTTGCTGAAAACCGCTTGTCATTTCCTTCTACTCCTCATTGGGTTCAACACTCTTACTTATCGAAAAGACTACGATAGATCCCCTATACTTGTGGGTCATCACTGATACGTCTCCAACGTATCTATAATTTATGAAGTATTCATGCTATTATACTATCCTTCTAGGATGTTTCATATGCATTTATATGATATTTTATATGATTTTTGGGACTAACCTATTAACCTAGAGCCCAGTGCCAGTTTCTGTTTTCTCCTTGTTTTAGAGTATCGCAGAAAAGGAAAACTAAACGGAGTCCAATTGACGTGAAACTTGATGGAGATCATTTTTGGACCAGAAGAAGCCCACAGAGTACTAGAAGCATGCCAGAAGAGTCTCGGGCTGCCCACGAGGGTGGGGGGCGCGCCCACCCCCCTAGGGCACGCCCCCCTACCTCATGGACAGCCTGAAGACCCCCCTGACGTGAAATCAATGCAAACCTCTTCTATATATACCCAAAATTCCAGAAAGAAACCTAGATCGGGAGTTCCGCCGCCAGAAGCCTCCGTAGCCACCGAAAACCAATCTAGGCCCTCTCTGGCACCCTGCCAAAGGGGGCCATCATCACCGGAGGGCATGGAGGAGGATCCCGGAGGGGCCATCATCACCATGAAGGCCAAGGACCAGAGGAGGAACCTCTCCCCATCCAGGGGGGCATGGAGGAGGAAGCACAAGGGGGAGAACCTCTCCTCCTCTCTCTTGGTGGCACCGGAGTGCCGTCGAGAGGGGAATCATCACCGCGGTGATCGTCTTCATCAACATCACCATCATCATCACCATCCTCATCTCTTTTACGCGGTCCACTCTCCCGCACCCCGCTGTAATCCCTACTTGAACATGGTGCTTTATGCCACATATTATGATCCAATGATGTGTTGCCATCCTATGATGTTTTGAGTAGATATCTTTTGTCTTTGGGTTGATTGATGATCTAGATTGGTATGAGTTGTATGTTTTACTTTGGTGCTATCCTATGGTGTCCTCCGTGTCGCGCAAGCGTGAGGGATTCCCGCTGTAGGGTGTTGCAATACGTTTATGATTCACTTATAGTGGGTTGCGTGAGTGACTGAAACACAAACCCGAGTAAGGGGGTTGTTGCGTATAGGATAAAGAGGACTTGATGCTTTAATACTATGGTTGGCTTTTACCTTAATGATCTAGAGTAGTTGCGGATGCTTCCTAGAGTTCCAATCATAAGTGCATATGATCCAAGTAGAGAAAGTATGTTAGCTTATGCCTCTCCCTCATATGAAACTGCAATAGTGATTACCGGTCTTGTTAACGATTGCCTAGGACAATTCCGCACACCGATCCACCATTATTCCACACTCGCTATTTATAATATTTAGTAATATATTCTAACCTTATGATAACAGCACCTACTTTTACATTTTAGCTCTTCGATATCATACAAAGTTATCCTTTTCATACCCACAACATAGTTTTATTTCTCGTTGCTAGTTGGAAGCAAACGTTCGGTGTACGTAGAGTCGTATCAGTGGCAGATAGGGCTTGAGAGAATATTGATCTTACCTTTAGCTCCTTGTGGGTTCGACACTCCATACTTATCACTTCCACCTTTGGAAATTGTTGCGATGATTCCTTGCACTTGGGGATTATCACGGGTGTCTGTCTCTCCCACTTTAGTTGGACCGGATTCGATGAAAAGGGTCCTTATGAAGGGTAAATAGAAATTGTCATATCACGTTGTGGTTTTGGCATAGGTAAGATACGTTCTTGCTAGAACCTATAGCAGCCACGTAAAAAAACTTGCAACAACAATTAGAGGATGTTTAACTTGTTCTTGCAGCATATGTCACGTGATGTGATATGGCCAAAAGGATGTGATGAATGATATATGTGATGTATGAGATTGATCATGTTCTTGTAATAGGAATCACGACTTGCATGTCGATGAGTATGACAACCGGCAGGAGCCCTAGGAGTTGTCTTAATTTATTGGATGACCTGCGTGTCACTGAAAAGGCCATGTAATTACTTTACTTTATTGCTAACCGTTAGCCATAGTAGTAGAAGTAATAGTTGGCGGGACAACTTCATGAAGACATGATGATGGAGATCATGATGACGGAGATCATGATGATGGAGATCATGGTGTCATGCCGGTGACGAGATGATCATGGCGCCCCGAAGATTGAGATCAAAAGGAGCAAAATGATATTGGCCATATCATGTCACTATTTGATTGCATGTGATGTTTATCATGTTTTTACATCTTATTTGCTTAGAACGGCGGTAGCTTAAATAAGATGATCCCTCGCAGTAATTTCAAGAAAGTGTCCCCCCTAACTGTGCACCGTTGCTAAGGTCCGTTGTTCCAAAGCACCACGTGATGATCGGGTGTGATTAGGTTCTAATGTTCGTATACAACGGGTGTAAGCCAAATTTACACACGCAATACACTTAGGTTGACTTGACGAGCCTAGCATTTACAGACATTGCCCCGGAACACGGAAGACCAAAAGGTCGAACATGAGTCGTATAGAAGATACAATCAACCTTAAGATGTTCACCGATGATGACTAGTCCGTTTCACGTGATGATCGGACACGGCTTAGTTGACTCGGATCATGTATCACTTAGATGACTAGAGGGATGTCTGTCTGAGTGGGAGTTTGATACATCTCCAACGTATCTATAATTTTTGATTGTTCCATGCTATTATATTATCTCTTTTGGATGTTTATGGGCTTTATTTTACACCTTTATATTATTTTTGGGACTAACCTATTAACCTAGAGCCCAGTGCCAGTTTCTGTTTTTCCCCTTGTTTCAGTGTTTCGCAAAAAAGGAATATCAAACGGAGTCCAAACGGAATGAAACCTTCGGGAGCGTGATTTTTGGAACGAACGTGATCTAGCAGACTTGGAGTTGAAGTCAAGGAAGCTTCAGGGTGGCCACGAGGCAGGGAGGCGTGCCTGCCCCCTAGGCGCGCCCCCACCCTCGTGGGCCCCTCATGGCTCCCCTCACCGACTTCTTTCGCCTATATATGTCCATATACCCTAAAAACATCAGGGGGCAGAATAGATCGGGAGTTCCGCCGCCGCAAGCCTCTGTAGCCTCCAAAAACCAATCGGGACCCTGTTCCGGCACCCTGCCGGAGGGGGGATCCATCACCGGTGGCCATCTTCATCATCCCGGCGATCTCCATGACGAGGAGGGAGTAGTCCACCCTCGGGGCTGAGGGTATGTACCAGTAGCTATATGTTTGATCTCTCTCTCTCTCTCTCGTGTTCTTGAGGTGATATGATCCTGATGTATACCGAGCTTTGCTATTATAATTGGATCTTATGATGTTTCTCCCCCTCTACTCTCTTGTAATGGATTGAGTTTTCCCCTTGAAGTTATCTTATCGGATTGAGTCTTTAAGGATTTGAGAACACTTGATGTATGTCTTGCACGTGCTTATCTGTGGTGACAATGGGATATCACGTGATCCACTTGATGTATGTTTTGGTGATCAACTTGTGGGTTCCGTGACCTTGCGAATCTATGCATAGGGGTTGGCACACGTTTTCGTCTTGACTCTCTAGTAGAAACTTTGGGGCACTCTTTGAGGTTCTATGTGTTGGTTGAATAGATGAATCTGAGATTGTGTGATGCATATCATATAATCATACCCACGGATATTTGAGGTGACATTGGAGTATCTAGGTGACATTAGGGTTTTGGTTGATTTGTGTCTTAAGGTGTTATTCTAGTACGAACTCTTGAATAGATCAATCATAAAGAATAACTTTGAGGTGGTTTCGTACCCTACCATAATCTCTTCGTTTGTTCTCCGCTATTAGTGACTTTGAAGTGACTCTTTGTTTCATGTTGAGGGATAGTTATATGATCCGATTATGTTATTATTGTTGAGAGAACTTGCACTAGTGAAAGTATGAACCCTAGGCCTTGTTTCCTAGCACTGCAATACCGTTTACGCTCACTTTTATCACTTGCTACCTTGCTGTTTTTATATTTTCAGATTACAAAAACCTTTATCTACCATCCATATTGCACTTGTATCACCATCTCTTCGCCGAACTAGTGCACCTATACAATTTACCATTGTATTGGGTGTGTTGGGGACACAAGAGACTCTTTGTTATTTGGTTGCAGGGTTGCTTGAGAGAGACCATCTTCATCCTGCGCCTCCTACGAATTGATAAACCTTAGGTCATCCACTTGAGGGAAATTTGCTACTGTCCTACAAACCTCTGCACTTGGAGGCCCAACAACGTCTACAAGAAGAAGGTCGTGTAGTAGACATCAGTTATCCTTGATGGCAACAATACATCAGAAAAGAGCTTGATGTCTACTACACAACCTTCTTCTTGTAGACGTTGTTGGGCCTCCAAGTGCAGAGGTTTGTAGGACAGTAGCAAATTTCCCTCAAGTGGATGACCTAAGGTTTATCAATCCGTAGGAGGCGTAGGATGAAGATGGTCTCTCTCAAGCAACCCTGCAACCAAATAACAAAGAGTCTCTTGTGTCCCCAACACACCCAATACAATGGTAAATTGCATAGGTGCACTAGTTTGGCGAAGAGATGGTGATACAAGTGGTATATGGATGGTAGACAAAGGTTTTTGTAATCTGAAATTATAAAAACAGAAAGGCAACTAATGATAAAAGTGAGCGTAAACGGTATTGCAATGCTAGGAAACAAGGCCTAGGGTTCATACTTTCACTATTGCAAGTTCTCTCAACAATAATAACATAATTGGATCATATAACTATCCCTCAACATGCAACAAAGAGTCACTCCAAAGTCACTAATAGCGGAGAACAAACGAAGAGATTATGGTAGGGTATAAAACCACCTCAAAGTTATTATTTTTAATCAATCCGTTGGGCTATTCCTATAAGTGTCACAAACAGCCCTAGAGTTCGTACTAGAATAACACCTTAAGACACAAATCAACCAAAACCATAATGTCACCTAGATACTCCAATGTTACCTCAAGTATCCTGGGTATGATTATATGATATGTGTCGCACAATCTCAGATTCATCTATTCAACCAACACATAGAACCTCAAAGAGTGCCCCAAAGTTTCTATCGGGGAGTCAAGACGAAAACATGTGCCAACCCCTATGCATAAGTTCATGGGTGGAACCCGCAAGTTTATCACCAAAACATACATCAAGTGAATCACGTGATATCCCATTGTCACCACAGATACGCACGGCAAGACATACATCAAGTGCTCTCAAATCATTAAAGACTCAATCCAATAAGATTACTTCAAGGGGAAAACTCAATCCATTACAAGAGAGTAGAGGGGGAGAAGAAACATAAGATCCAACTATAATAGCAAAGCTCGTGATACATCAAGATCGTGCCACCTCAAGAACACGAGAGAGAGAGAGAGAGATCAAACACATAGCTACTGGTACATACCCTCAGCCCCGAGGGTGGACTACTCCGTCCTCGTCATGGAGAGCGCCAGGATGATGAAGATGGCCACCGAAGAGTGATTCCCCCTCCGATAGGGTGCCGGAACGGGTCTAGATTGGCTTTTGGTGGCTACGGAGGCTTCTGGCAACGGAACTCCCGATCTACTATGTTCCCCGATCGTTTTAGGGTATATGGAGATATATAGGCGGAAGAAGTACGTCAGGGGAGCCACGAGGGTGGAGGGCGCGCCCAGGGGGCACTACAAAAAAATACACTTCCGTGATGATACGTGTTTATCACAGTAGGTCGCTTTTTTGTCATGCATGTACATCCATGACAAATTTATGACAAAATCAAGATAGTCATACCTATGCTGTCGTAGAAGTGTTCCATGACATTACCAAAATTATCATCACGGAAGTGTCCACTTCCATGACGATAAATCGCGCGTCACAGAAGTGCTTTCCTCAAGGGTGACCGACACGTGGCATCCACCGTAACGGAACACCGTTAAGCTATCGGGTCGGGTTTTGGATCCGATAACCCGTTAACAGCCCCGGCCAATGGGGATTTTCCACGTGTAAAATCATCGTTGGCTAGAGGAAACACGTGTCGGCTCATCGTCGGGACAGATGTCATCGACTCACTAGACAGAAGGCGCCTATGATACGTCGACACGTGGCACGACCCAACAAGTTTAAATGGGCCGGCCCAACTAAAGACCCACAAGATTTTCTGGACCATAATGGGCCCGCCCAGCTAAAGGCCCACGAGATTTTGCGGACCATAATGGGCTGGCCCAGCTAAAGGCCCACAAGATTTTGCGGGCCATAATGGGCCAGCCTAGGTAAAGGCCCACAAGATTTTTGTGTGACATAATGGGCCGGCCCAGGTAAAGGCCCACAAAATTCTTGCGGGTCATAATGGGCCGACCCAGCTAAAGGCCCACGAGATTTCGCCAACATTAATGGGCCGGCCCAGCTGTAGGCCCACAAGATTTTGAGGACCCTAGTAGGCCGGCCCATTAACTGGCTGCCATGGTTTGGGCCAAATGCCGGCCCATATTTGATCCGGTCCATTAATGGCCTGCCACGCTTCGGGCCTAATAGTGGCCCATATGAGATCCGGCCTGTTAAAAGCCTACCATGTTCTGGGCCAAATTATGGCCTAGATCAGGTTTGACCCTTTAAGAGGCTTTGGGCTCAATTATGGCCCATATCAGATTCGTCCCGTCAACTGGACACTATGCTTTTGGGCCCACTTACTAAAGGCCCACTTAGTAATTCGGCTTGATATTAGTTTTGGCCTGTTAAGGGCCCGTTTAACATTTTGGCCCTATATTAATTTCGGCCTGTTAAAAGCCCGTCATATAGTTGGGCCTAACTACGGCCTGGTTTGCATCCGGCCTGCTCGCAGCCGATATCTGATTGGGCCAAACAAGGACCCAGACAATTTTGGCCTATTAAAAGCCCATGATTTGATTCGCACAATCATGGGCCGGGGTTCATTTCGGGCTGCTGCGTAACTAGTAGGAATTAAGAACAAACCTACTCTATACAATAAAGAAATTACGGCATAGTAACTAAGAATAAACCTACACTACACAATAAAGGATTTAAGGTATATTACATCCACTGGGCATCAAAGTTCGCCACCAGTGATCATAAAGCGCAATGAAGAAGCAGATTATAAAAACTGGGCACCATTGTAGCGTAACAAAATAATACTGAACCGAGACCACTTCCAAGACAGTTCAAGAAAGGTTAGCCTTGCGGGGGAATTGCTGCGCAAGCTGCTGAGCAAGGCTATGAGACTGGCCTAGCATGTCGGTCATAGCTTCCAGGTGTAGCTGTTTAGCGATGAGGTTCTCATTGGTGTTCTCCGCAATCTTTCTTAGAGATAGGACTTCAAGTCGAAGTTGAGTTGCAGAATTCCTTTCTGCTAGAACTTGGGATTGAAGAAGTCAAACTGATTCAGACAACGAATTCTGTGAGCTTGTCTGACTGTTAGTCTCAAGTAACTTGAACACTGCATCAAGACAAGACTTTGGGGTTGTCTCGCTATCTTCAAGATGTTTTGCCTTCTTTGCTGCAATATATGTTGGGTTTGTCTCACAGCCTTCAGCAGACTTGTGCATGCCATCAGGCATATCACCCTGAAACAAAGCAGAGAGATGACTGGTTTTGCACGTGTATAAACAAAGATGATAACTGTTCTGTCAATTCTATCCAATTTGAAATTAGAAAATAAAGAGTATGTTCAAAATATCAATAGCATAATTTGGCATTGTTCATAATGCGGGGAGCTTCACCACACTACTGGATTACCATGTCAACATAACAAGCATAGATGAAGGGCAAAGAAAATCATTGTATCTATTTTGGATAATGTGCATGGCATGTTGTTCATATCATCAGCCACATCAGTAAGATAAAACAGGAGATGACAAGGTGCAAATGTGGGCTGCTTCACTACACACTGGATTATAGATCCAAAAAACAAGCATACATATAGGGAGTATTAAGTAATGTGCATGGTATGAATAAGGAATTTGGTTTTACAAGTAAAACTTAGAACTTACGGTTCTTACGAACATGCATTTTGGTAGAAACAACAAACTAAACAACAGTAAACGATAGGGAGTATGAGCAAATTAAACATCAGTTGAGGATAAAGGCTTTAGAAGGACTTACTTACATTAACAGTTAACACCGGCTTTATAATGCCCTTCTCCATGGCAAGGGAAGGATAACTCAAGAATTTCAACACAGAATCTTCTTCATAAGCATTGCCTGTACTCTACATTTTGTAGAGAGTAATTATAGATATGATAATACTGGAAGGGATAGAGGATAATGAAGATAAGATGCAGAATGATGCTACATAATCAACTACCAATCCCTGGAAGTACAAGCGTTATAGGACAAAATGTACTGACAAGAGCAATGGGCTACACTTCTGCACTGGCATTATCTGTGTATTCTACTTGTTGGTAAGATTAAATATAGATCTGACCTTTTTTAGTAAATGGTGGGCGAGGGAGATAAGATGCAGAATGCTACAAAATGAACCAATCCCTCTTCCCATAATACAAGAGTGTTTTGAACACTGGTGTACTGTCAAAACGTTCTTATATTATGGGACGGAGGGAGTAGCTGTTAATGTAAGTATAGTGATAGACCACGTTCAGTCCTTACAAGAGGACTGCAGAGCTAAACCTCTTCAAAAGCATTGGGTTGATTCTAAATTTATGTAAGAGTCCATACGGATCTTATAATGTCCACCAAATGGACGATTACGAGGCTAACATGTGCAGTGATGCTCCTCCATGATCAGCAATCGCCTTCTTCCTTTTGAACGTCTGATACACAATAACAACATTTGAATGGATAAATATGGTATGATGGCAGATGGAATATGTACTGAAAATGGATAGGCAGGGCGTATTCACATACACGATGTGTAAACTAAGCTAATGGCAGTTCAACAAAGTAGAAGTAATGCAAAGCATCAGTTGCAAGATATGTGCGAGCAATGTAACCTTGGAAAGTTAGAGCAAGTACCTTGATGGGTGAATAAGATAGGGCATCTTCCTCTGACTCCTCCACTAGGGAGCTACATTGACTTATGTAACATCCCAAATTTTCAATTTGGAATGTTATACAATAGATCATCGTTGCATATCATATTTTATTGCTTTCTGGTTGATCCTAGAAATTCTACGCAACTCAAGGACCCTCGGAGAGAGTTGGGATTTCATTATTTTCATATTTGAGTTTTTCTCAAATTTTGAAAAATAGGATCATTTGATTTTATGAGTGGCATGGCGGGTAATTTATAGCAACTTTGAGGGTATTTGTTTTGACGGACGACAGAAACCCAATTCTCTTTATTATTAGGTAAAGATTTATTTTATATTCAATTATTTCTATTACCAAAATATGAGAGAGGGAATAAAATGACTTTCCAAAAAATAAAGAAATATTGAGGATTTAATAAAAAAATCAAATAAGGTTTTATTTTGGTTTTATTTGCTATTTTATTTGAATTTAGGAAAAATTGCACATTTTCAAAAATTGCATTTAGAGCCAAAAAAATGTTCTTCCTGTTCTAAATATTTTATTTAGACGGAGAAAATTTGTTTTGGCATTTTTAGTTTTTTATTTATTTTCCTAGAATTTTTTTTAAGCGCAGCAAAATTGTTTAAAAAAAATCCGCGCCCGACTGGGCCAAGGGCCCAGCCGAGCCAGGCCAGCCCAGCCGCCGCCGCCTTCCCTGCCAGACTCGAGAGGAGTCCGAGCCGGAGCCGCCTCGCGCCGCCGACCCCCTCCCCAAGTCAACCCCCCTCCTATAAATAGCCACCCCGGGGCCTCCCTCGAGCCCCGAGTCGACGCTGCCGCCGCCCCGCGCCACACACC
>NC_041384.1:644755028-644784394 GCF_002162155.2 Triticum dicoccoides | reverse complement strand
GCCCCGCCGCCCCGCATAGCCGCCGACCCGCCGGAACCCCGCCGGACCGAGCCAAGGTAGCCGCCCCGCCGCCCGGTTTTCTGAGAAAAAAAAATGATTCGGTTTTTTTAGAAAACCCTAGTTTTCGTTTTTTTAAATAGATTGTTTTTTTCCGGTTTATTTATTTAGCAAGCGCCCGCTCGTCTATTCGTTTTAACAAACGCGTTTTTCGTTTAGTTTCTGTTAACGAACGTTCGTTCGTTAACCTGTTCGTCGTTTTTCTTTTTCTCGGATTAAATCCGCGATTTTTCTGATCGCGATCTCTGATCCGATGTTCGTTCTAGTTTATCTTTTCGCTCATTTATCGGAATCAGGCGATTCAAGCACCTGGAGTTTCGTCTCGAAACCCTCCTTCCGTTTAACCAACTCAAACAAGTTTTTGCCACTGTAAAAATTGCCCTAGGTCCAGAATAGTAAATGAAGCTTGTTTCTTTTGCCGTTTGTCTTTCGTTGCTTCGTTCGTTTTGATTCTTTTTGCCAACTGGAGTTCTTAAGTTGAACTTTCTGGTTAGATCTCTTGTTCGAGTTTTACCTATGCATTAGTTGAGTACTTATTGTATGCTTGTTTGTTTGCGATAAAGTACCCGGAGTGCGTCGCTTGCTACTTTGAATCGCTAGGTTTCCCGGATCATCAGCAAGGCAAGTAACACTTTGATCATATCTCCTACTATCCAGTTTTATTGCATTAGATCAATCCTCACACATTGCATGATTAGGATCTAATTAAATTATGGGTTTGGGGAGTAGTTGAGGTAGAACCTATTACCTGTTTATTATCAAACCTTTGGGAGTTACTCTACGTTTGCTTATTATTGCTATGCTATGCTAGTAGACGTGGATTGGGTGAGTGTATCCATGACAGATGTGAGATTGTTAATTAATGGTTTATTTAAGGTGGCAACCTAAACACACATCTGGGTGGATTGAGGCACCTGGGTATTCCAGCGATTGCCTGTTTTCTTTTGGACCGCCACCCAGGCTCAAAGGGATCATGAGATTATTCATGCTAGAAACTTCCGTGTGCAGCCACAAGCTACTATGGGCTCTAGCATAGTTGACTAAGTCGTGCGAACTCTTACAGTGGTAGACTAGCAGATGTAGGGGATGTAGGTTGGTACGGTCTACCCGTTCGTAAGGTGCTAGCGCTTCTGAAAGACTATGTCTCGGTCATCCGTTTCTCAAACACCTTGTAGTGCGAGAAATTCAACGGAGGAGATTGGGTCTTGTGGGGAAAAGTGCGCAAACCTCTGCAGAGTGTATAAACTAATCATGGTTAGCCGTGTCCCCGGTTATGGACATCTTGAGTATCGAGTACTTGGATTATCATGTGAATCTTTACTCTAGTTAATTTTGTTGGGTTTTTAATGATGTTGCTTAATTGGGATTGAGAATGCTGTCAACCATTCTCTATGTTTAACAACTACCATGATAGTTAAATAAAATTTATTCCTTTGTAGTAGGGAAAAATTGGCTTTATGCAAAACTGTAACCATAGAACTTTCCACCAGCCATATATGCATATAGAATAGCCACATTCTTTTATTAGTCTCTATGTGTTACATTGCCAGCATATTCCATGTGCTGACCCATTTCGGGCTGCAACATTAATGTTGCAGACTTTTCAGACGACGATTAAGGTGCCTTAGGTCGTGGTTCTATACTCAGTGATGCCGTTGGAGTTGATGGACTCACTTATCTTCCAAGCCTTCCGCTGTTATTGTTATTAGATGGCCTTAAGCCATATTTATTGTAATAAGTTCTTTTTTGATACACTCGATGTAATAAGTGTGTGATTGCTACTCTGTTATGAATCCTTCAAGTACTGTGTGGTGTCAGCATTACTGATCTAGGGATGACACCTGAGCACAGAGATTGGACCGTTTGAGGTCTGGTCGCTACAAGATGGTATCAGAGCACATGCTGACTGTAGGACACGACCACTAAGCTAAAGCCCTAGATCACTACTCACTCTTCTCCTTCTGACCTCTCATCTTTTCTACTCTTTTAGGATGGCGGATGCAAGGAACAAGTTCACGCAACCGGATGAAGATACACCCTTTGGACGTCACTTGAAGGAAGTCACTAGATACCTGAACATAGGAGTACCAAGCTTCACCAGAACCTACAACGCCACTCTACCTAAAGAAGAGCGCTGGATGATTCAAGTTCAAGTTCCAGGAAGGACGTTCATGCCAGTCACTGAGCCCATAGAGTTTTCTTTTGATGCACCAACTTGGAGTCTAGGAAAGAGCATGGCAGCTCACGTCACCATGGGACGCATTGGAGAAGTTTACCGCAATGATCTCAAGGATACTATCTACCAGATTTGTGGGCGCCGAGATGAGCACTGGGAGATGATCAGCACCAGGAAGGATAGATCAGTTGCAGCTTTTATCCAGGAGTTAAACCAACACATTCGACGTCAGGAGAACCAGATGTGCGCCGACATGATAGATCTGAAGAAGGCGATGACAAGAATCAAGGATCTGGAGGAAGAACTCAAGGCTACACGTGGAGATTATGAAGAGGAAATCGAAGTATTAGTGGAGAAGAATGACGATCTAATCAAGAAGATTAGAATACTTATGGGAGGCCCTACACCAATAGAAGAATACGAAGAACCCAAGGAGATTCGCCCGGAAGACTACATCATCATCGACGACACCGACTCGGATCCAGATGATAGCGATGATGACTATGTTGATGAAGCTGGAGTAGATATCATGGAGTCTGCAACCGAAGAATATTTCTAGTAGACCACCCCATCAGTAGTAGTAGTCCACCATGTAAATATAGTAGTTCGAGCACTTTTGCGATAGTTAGATCGATTGTATGCCCTTGTTCGATTGATTGAATGAAGTGAATTGTTTGCTTTTGCCTCATGTGCATATGGGTAGTGTTTTCTCTCTAGACCCCTCTCTATTCTTAGATCTCATCTTTTCTAAACCCTCAGATGCCTCCGAGATGTGACCCCGGATTTACCTTCCCACCGGAGCTCACCCAGTTGATCCAGCAGCAGAACACGTTGATGCAGTTGCTAGTCCAGAATCAGAATCAGGGGAACAACAACAACAACCCACCACCACCACACTTAGCCCGTTTTCTTAGGCTGAATCTGCCGGTGTTTTCTAGTAGCACCGAGCCGATAGTAGCAGATGATTGGCTCCGCAAGACAGCAAGAGAGTTGACCACGGCAGGATGCACAAATGCGGAAAAGGTGAAGTTTGCCGCACATCAGCTGGAAGGACCCGCAGCATCATGGTGGGAGAATTTCACAGCCACTTTCCCTGTCGACACTGTCACGTGGGACCAGTTTCAGCAGGCTTTTCATACTGCCCATTTTTCATCAGGAGCCATGTCCATGAAGAAGCGAGAGTTTCGCAACTTGCGCCAAGGAGGACGGACAGTTGGCCAGTATGTGGAGGACTTTAGTAAGCTAGCACGTTATGCCCCAGATGACGTTGCTACGGATGCAACTAAGCAGGAGAAATTTCTGAAAGGATTGAATGATGAGTTGAGCATGCAGGTGATGGTAGCAACCTTCAACAACTACCAGGAGTTGGTAGATCGTGCTCTCATGATTGAAGGGAAGCAGCAGCAGATTGAGAATCGCAAGAGGAAGTATGGACAAGGGAAGTACAATTCTGGAGCTCGACAGAAGCCACGTTTTAAGCCTAGACCGGGAGGACATTTTCAGCATACCCATGGAGGAGGTAGCTTGCACAATCACAATGGCCCCAAGAATGGTAATCGGAATGGAGGAAGCAACGGCCAGAACCGCACCAACCTATCAACCCCAGCCAAGAAAGACCTGAGCCAAGTCACTTGCTTTAAGTGCCAGAAGACCGGACATTATGCCAACGAATGTCCTGAATCCCAGAATGGAAATGGCAATGGAAGCTCTGGGAAGAAGCCGAACCCTTTCAACAGGGGACAGGTGAACCACGTTAACGTGGAGGAGGTTGAAGAACAGCCGGATGCAGTAATCGGTAAGTTTTTGGTTAAGTCATTTACTGCACTCGTTCTTTTTGATACTGGTGCATCGCATTCATACATATCAAGGGGATTTGTGGATAAGTATAAACTGCCAACCCAAGCCCTTAGGTCACCCATGTTAGTAACCTCGCCTGGAGCAGAGTATATGGCCAGCCTATGGTGTGATCGGTTACCATTAAGGATTGGTAACTACGTATTTCCCTCAGACCTAATAGTGTTGGAATCTCAAGGATTGGATGTGATATTAGGCATGGATTGGTTGTCAAAGTATGAAGGGAATATTGAATGTGCCAGTAAGTCAATTTTTCTTACCACCCCATAAGTAAGAAGGATCAAGTATGTATCACAGCTTGTGCCAAAGAGGACTCAAGTAAATTGTTTAACAGGAGTTGTGCAGGAGGAAGTACCAGTGGTGAAGGATTTCCCGGATGTATTTCCAGAGGAATTGCCAGGCATGCCACCGGATAGAGATATTGAGTTTTTGATTGAGCTTTTGCCAGGCACAGGGCCAATATCAAAGAGACCATATAGGATGCCCGCAAAGGATTTGGTGGAGATTAAGAAGCAGATTAAGGAGCTACTGGATAAAGGATATATTCGCCCAAGTTCTTCACCTTGGGGATCGCCAGTACTTCTAGTGGAAAAGAAGGATGGATCGTTAAGGATGGTTGTTGATTATCGAGGATTGAATGAAGTAACCATCAAGAACAAGTACCCACTATCGATGATCAATGATCTGTTTGATCGATTGCAAGGAGCTAAGGTATTTTCCAAGATCGATCTGCGATCAGGATACCACCAATTGAAGATTCGAGAACAAGATATACCTAAGACGGCTTTTACCACCAGTTGAAGATTCGAGAACAGGATATACCTAAGATGGCTTTTACCACCAGGTATGGGCTGTACGAGTATACCGTTATGTCATTTGGTCTGACTAACACACCTGCATATTTCATGAACATGATGAACAAGGTGTTTATGGAGTTTCTGGATAAGTTCGTTGTAGTGTTCATTGATGATATCCTGGTTTACTCAAAGAACGAAGAGGTGCATAAGGAGCATTTGCGTTTGGTACTTGGAAAGCTCAGAGAACATCAATTATATGCCAAGTTTAGCAAATGTGAGTTTTGGTTGAAGGAAGTTGGATTTCTCGGACACGTTATATCCGGAGAAGGTATAGCAGTAGATCCCACTAAAGTTGATACCGTGACCAATTGGGAAGCGCCAACAACAGTTGGAGAGATCCGGAGTCCAAACGGAGTGAAACCTTCGGGAGCGTGATTTTTGGAACGAACGTGATCTAGCAGACTTGGAGTCGAAGTCAAGGAAGCTTCGGGGTGGCCACGAGGCAGGGAGGCGTGCCTGCCCCCTGGGCACGCCCCCACCCTTGTGGGCCCCTCGTGGCTCCCCTCACCGACTTCTTTCGCCTATATATGTCCATATACCCTAAAAACATCAGGGGGCAGAATAGATCAGGAGTTCCGCCGCCGCAAGCCTCTGTAGCCTCCAAAAACCAATCGGGACCCTGTTCCGGCACCCTGTCGGAGGGGGATCCATCACCGGTGGCCATCTTCATCATCCCGGCGATCTCCATGATGAGGAGGCAGTAGTCCACCCTCGGGCTGAGGGTATGTACCAGTAGCTATGTGTTTGATCTCTCTCTCTCTCTCTCGTGTTCTTGAGGTGATATGATCTTGATGTATCGCGAGCTTTGCTATTATAGTTGGATCTTATGATGTTTCTCCCCCTCTACTCTCTTGTAATGGATTGAGTTTTCCCCTTGAAGTTATCTTATCGGATTGAGTCTTTAAGGATTTGAGAACACTTGATGTATGTCTTGCATGTGCTTATCTGTGGTGACAATGGGATATCACGTGATCCACTTGATGTATGTTTTGGTGATCAACTTGTGGGTTTCATGACCTTGGGAATCTATGCATAGGGGTTGGCACACGCTTTTGTCTTGACTCTCTGGTAGAAACTTTGGGGCACACTTTGAGGTTCTATGTGTTGGTTGAATAGATGAATCTGAGATTGTGTGATGCATATCGTATAATCATACCCACGGATATTTGAGGTGACATTGGAGTATCTAGGTGACATTAGGGTTTTGGTTGATTTGTGTCTTAAGGTGTTATTCTAGTACGAACTCTTGAATAGATCGATCATAAAGAATAACTTTGAGGTGGTTTCGTACCCTACCATAATCTCTTCGTTTGTTCTCTGCTATTAGTGACTTTGGAGTGACTCTTTGTTGCATGTTGAGGGATAGTTATATGATCCGATTATGTTATTATTGTTGAGAGAACTTGCACTAGTGAAAGTATGAACCCTAGGCCTTGTTTCCTAGCATTGCAATACCGTTTACGCTCACTTTTATCACTTGCTACCTTGCTGTTTTTATATTTTCATATTACAAAAACCTTTATCTACCATCCATATTGCACTTGTATCACCATTTCTTCGCTGAACTAGTGCACCTATACAATTTACCATTGTATTGGGTGTGTTGGGGACACAAGAGACTCCTTGTTATTTGGTTGCAGGGTTGCTTGAGAGAGACCATCTTCATCCTACGCCTCCTACGAATTGATAAACCTTAGGTCATCCACTTGAGGGAAATTTGCTACTGTCCTACAAACCTCTACACTTGGAGGCCCAACAACTTCTACAAGAAGAAGGTTGTGTAGTAGACATCAGTTATCCTTGATGGCAACAATACATCAGAAAAGAGCTTGATGTCTACTACACAACCTTCTTCTTGTAGACGTTGTTGGGCCTCCAAGTGCAAAGGTTTGTAGGACAGTAGCAAATTTCCCTCAAGTGGATGACCTAAGCTTTATCAATCCGTAGGAGGCGTAGGATGAAGATGGTCTCTCTCAAGCAACCCTGCAACCAAATAACAAAGAGTCTCTTGTGTCCCCAACACACCCAATACAATGATAAATTGCATAGGTGCACTAGTTCGGCGAAGAGATGGTGATACAAGTGGTATATGGATGGTAGATAAAGGTTTTTGTAATCTGAAATTATAAAAACAGCAAGGTAACTAATGATAAAAGTGAGCGTAAATGGTATTGCAATGCTAGGAAACAAGGCCTAGGGTTCATACTTTCACTACTGCAAGTTCTCTCAACAATAATAACATAATTGGATCATATAACTATCCCTCAACATGCAACAAAGAGTCACTCCAAAGTCACTAATAGCGGAGAACAAACGAAGAGATTATGGTAGGGTACAAAACCACCTCAAAGTTATTCTTTCCAATCAATCCGTTGGGCTATTCCTATAAGTGTCACAAACAGCCCTAGAGTTCGTACTAGAATAACACCTTAAGACACAAATCAACCAAAACCCTAATGTCACCTGGATACTCCAATGTCACCTCAAGTATCCTGGGTATGATTATACGATATGTGTCACACAATCTCAGATTCATCTATTCAACCAACACATAGAACCTCAAAGAGTGCCCCAAAGTTTCTATCGGAGAGTCAAGACGAAAACGTGTGCCAACCCCTATGCATAAGTTCATGGGTGGAACCCACAAGTTTATCACCAAAACATACATCAAGTGAATCACGTGATATCCCATTGTCACCGCAGATACGCACATCAAGACATACATCAAGTGTTCTCAAATCATTAAAGACTCAATCCGATAAGATTACTTCAAGGGGAAAACTCAATCCATTACAAGAGAGTAGAGGGGAGAAGAAACATAAGATCGAACTATAATAGCAAAGCTCGCGATACATCAAGATCGTGCCACCTCAAGAACACGAGAGAGAGAGAGAGAGAGAAGAGAGAGAGAGAGATCAAACACATAGCTACTGGTACATACCCTCAGCCTCGAGGTGGACTACTCCCTCCTCGTCATGGAGAGCGCCGGGATGATGAAGATGGCCACCGGAGAGGGATTCCCCCTCCGGCAGGGTGCCGGAACGGGTCTAGATTGGCTTTTGGTGGCTACGGAGGCTTCTGGTGGCGGAACTCCCGATCTATTCTGTTCCCCGATCGTTTTAGGGTATATGGAGATATATAGGTGGAAGAAGTACGTCAGGGGAGCCACGAGGGCCCACGAGGGTGGAGGGCGCGCCCAGGGGGCACTACAAAAAAATACACTTCCGTGATGATGCGTGTTTATCACAGTAGGTCGCTTTTTTGTCATGCATGTACATCCATGACAAATTTATGACAGAATCAAGATAGTCATACCTGTGTTGTCGTAGAAGTGTTCCATGATATTACCAAAATTATCATCACGGAAGTGTCCACTTCCATGACGATAAATCGCGCGACACAGAAGTCCTTTCGTCAAGGGTGACAGACACGTGGCATCCACCGTAACGGAACGCCGTTAAGCTATCGGGTCGGGTTTTGGATCTGATAACCCGTTAACAGCCCCGGCCAATGGGGATTTTCCACGTGTAAAATCATCATTGGCTAGAGGAAACACATGTCGGCTCATCGTCGGGACAGATGTCATCCATTCACTAGACAGAAGGCGCCTATGATACGTGGACACGTGGCACGACCCAACAAGTTTAAATGGGCTGGCCCAACTAAAGACCCACAAGATTTTGCGGACCATAATGGGCCGGCCCAGCTAAAGGCCCACGAAATTTTGCGGACCATAATGGGCTGGCCCAGCTAAAGGCCCACAAGATTTTACGGGCCATAATGGGCCAGCCCAGGTAAAGGCCCACAAGATTTTTGTGTGACATAATGGGCCGGCCCAGGTAAAGGCCCACAAGATTCTTGCGGGTCATAATGGGCCAGCCCAGCTAAAGGCCCACGAGATTTCGCCAACATTAATGGGCCGGCCCAGCTGTAGGCCCACAAGATTTTGACGACCCTAGTAGGCTGACCCATTAACTGGCTGCCATGTTTTGGGCCAAATGTCGGCCCATATTTGATCCGGTCCATTAATGGCCTGCCACGCTCCGAGCCTAATAGTGGCACATATGAGATCCGACCCGTTAAAAGCCTACCACGTTCTGGGCCAAATTACGGCCTAGATCAGGTCCGGGCCTTTAAGAGGCTTTGGGCTCAATTATGGCCCATATCAGATTCGTCCCGTCAACTGGACACTATGCTTTTGGGCCCACTTGCTAATGGCCCACTTAGTAATTCGGCCTGATATTAGTTTTGGCCTGTTAAGGGCCCATTTAACATTTCGGCCCTATATTAATTTCGGCCTGTTAAAAGCCCATCATATAGTTGGGCCTAACTATAGCCCGGTTTGCATTCGGCCTGCTCGCAGCCGATATCTGATTGGGCCAAACAAGGACCCAGACAATTTTGGCCTGTTAAAAGCCCATGATTTGATTCGCACAATCATGGGCCAGGGTTCATTTCGGGCTGCTGCGTAACTAGTAGGAATTAAGAACAAACCTACTCTATACAATAAAGAAATTACGACATAGTAACTAAGAATAAACCTACACTACACAATAAAGGATTTAAGGTATATTACATCCACTGGGCATCAAAGTTCGCCACCAGTGATCATAAAGCGCAATGAAGAAGCAGATTACAAAAACTGGGAACCATTGCAGCGTAACAAAATAATACTGAACCAAGACCACTTCCAAGATAGTTCAAGAAAGGTTAGCCTTGCGGGGGAACTGCTGCGCAAGCTGCTGAGCAAGGCTATGAGACCGGCCTAGCATGTCGGTCATAGCTTCTAGGTGCAGCTGTTTAGCGATGAGGTTCTCATTGGTGTTCTCCGCAATCTTTCGTAGAGATAGGACTTCAAGTCAAAGTTGAGTTGCAGAATGCCTTTCTGCTAGAACTTGGGACTGAAGAACTCGAACTGATTCAGACAACGAATTCTGTGAGCTTGTCTGATTGTTAGTCTCAAGTAACTTGAACACTGCATCAAGACAAGAATTTGGGGTTGTCTCGCTATCTTCAAGATGTTTTGCCTTCTTTGCTGCTATATATGTTGGGTTTGTCTCACAGCCTTCAACAAACTTGTGCATGCCATCAGGCATATCACCCTGAAACAAAGCAGAGAGATGACAGGTTTTGCACGTGTATAAACAAAGATGATAACTGCTCTGTCAATTCTATCCAATTTGAAATTAGAAAATAAAGAGTATGTTCAAAATATCAATAACATAATTTGGCATTGTTCATAATGCGAGGAGCTTCACCACACTACTGGATTACCATGTCAACATAACAAGCATAGATGAAGGGCAAAGAAAATCATTGTATCTATTTTGGATAATGTGCATGGCATGTTATTCATATCATCAGCCACATCAGTAAGATAAAACAGGAGATGACAAGGTGCAAACGTGGGCTGCTTCACTACACACTGGATTATAGATCCAAAAAAACAAGCATACATATAGGGAGTATTAAGTAATGTGCATGGTATGAATAAGGAATTTGGTTTTACAAGTAAAACTTAGAACTTACAGTTCTTACGAACATGCATTTTGGTAGAAACAACAAACTAAACAGCAGTAAACGATAGGGAGTATGAGCAAATTAAACATCAGTTGAGGATAAAGGCTTTAGAAGGACAGACTTACATTAACAGTTAACACCGGCTTTATAATGCCCTTCTCCATGGCAAGGGAAGGATAACTCAAGAATTTCAGCATAGAATCTTCTTCAGAAGCATTGCCTGTACTCTACATTTTGTAGAGAGTAATTATAGATATGATAATACTGGAAGGGATAGAGGATAATGAAGATAAGATGCAGATTGATGCTACATAATCAACTACCAATCCTTGGAAGTACAAGCGTTACAGGACAAAATGTACTGTCAAGAGCAATGGGCTACACTTCTGCACTGGCATTGTCTGTGTATTCTACTTGTTGGTAAGATTAAATATAGATCTGATCTTTTTTAGTAAATGGTGGGCGAGGGAGATAAGATGCAAAATGCTACAAAATGAACCAATCCCTCTTCCCATAATACAAGAGTGTTTTGAACACTGGTGTACTGTACAAAACGTTCTTATATTATGGGACAGAGGGAGTAGCTGTTAATGTAAGTATAGTGATAGACCATGTTCAGTCCTTACAAGAGGACTGCAGAGCTAAACCTCTTCAAAAGCATTGGGTTGATTCTAAATTTATGTAAGAGTCCATGCAGATCTTATAATGTCCACCAAATGGACGATTACGAGGCTAACATGTGCAGTGATGCTACATAACCAAACAACTATGAAAGTAAGTATGGTCATACATGGCAAGAGGTACTCACAAGAGCAATGCAGTGTGCAGTATGTTGCGAGATTCTGTGGTCCCTTGAGAACAAATGTTCTTCTGCTAACAGTTTTCGTACAAGTGAGACATTAAGGCAAATGCAGAAATATATTTCAAATTGTGATGTGATATCATAGGCAGTACCTTACGCTGCAGCCGAGACAAATGTGTAACAAGATTATTCCAGTCACCGTCGGATAAATGTAGCACCGGAGACTTTACAGAAATTTCATTTAGAGGCTTGCCATCGAAGTGCGCTTGCCACAAGTAGGAACGATACTTCATCAACGAGTGCTTGAAAAGCGCAACCAACCCTTGCTCGTCATCACAATCCAGTTTGCGCCTCGCCTATTTAAAATAATGAAATCTGTGTCTTCTGTCAGCAGAAACATATGCAGTAATGACCATGAATAACATTAGTACATTACTTACGCATAAGTTGCGGAGGAAGACTGGAAATTGTTCTGTGTCTGCGGTATAATCTTTCCATGAAGGAAAGATGCACACAAAGTTCCTGACAACAACATAAGTTTCGTCTTCTAAACTGGGAAGAAATGGAACAGGGGTCCTATTTACTGCAATTGGGGCTCTCTCTGGTTCGAAAAGGGATTTGGCAACTGGATTTGGTGTACTCTTTGCTGGAATGGGGGTTTTGCGTCGTACAGCTAGTGCTATGTCAACTGGCATAATCATACTGTTTGCTGCAGTTCGGGTCTGCTGAGTTGGGGCATCAGAAATGACCAGTGTAGTAGGGCTAGAGTCTGCTAGAGTTGGGGTATTTTGTGGGTCAGGTGATATTGCAACTACACCTAATGGGCTATTTGATTTATCAGGTGCCACTACCTTTTCCAAATACTTTGCTTGTGCTCCTCCATGATCAGCAATCGCCTTCTTCCTTTTGAACGTCTGATACACAATAACAGCATTTGAATGGATAAATATGGTATGATGACAGATGGAATATGTACTGAAAATGGATAGGCAGGGCGTATTCACATACACGATGTGTAAACTAAGCTAATGGTAGTTCAACAAAGTAGAAGCGATGCAAAGCATCAATTGCAAGATATGTGCAAGCAATGTAACCTTGGAAAGTTAGAGCAAGTACCTTGATGGGTGAATAAGATAGGGCATCTTCCTCTGACTCCTCCACTAGGGAGCTACATTGACTTATGTAACATCCCAAATTTTCAATTTGGAATGTTATACAATAGATCATCATTGCATATCATATTTTATTGCTTTCTGATTGATCCTAGAAATTCTATGCAACTCAAGGACCCTCGGAGAGAGTTGGGATTTCGTTATTTTCATATTTCAGTTTTTCTCAAATTTTGAAAAATAGGATCATTTGATTTTATTTATTTTATCTTCAATTATTTCTATTACCAAAATATGAGAGAGGGAATAAAATGACTTTCCCAAAAATAAAGAAATATTGAGGATTTAATAAAAAATCAAATAAGGTTTTATTTTGGTTTTATTTGCTATTTTATTTGAATTTAGGAAAAATTACACGTTTCCAAAAATTGCATTTAGAGCCAAAAAAATGTTCTTCATGTTCTAAATATTTTATTTAGACAGAGAAAATTTGTTTTGGCATTTTTAGATTTTTATTTATTTTTCTAGAATTTTTTATAGGCGCAGCGAAATTGTTTAAAAAAAATCCGCGCCAGACTGGGCCAAGGGCCCAGCCGAGCCAGGCCGGCCCAGCCGCCGCCGCCTTCCCCGCCAGATTCAGGAGGAGTCCGAGTCGGAGCCGCCTCGCGCCGCCGACCCCCTCCCCAAGTCAACCCCCTCCTTTAAATAGCCACCCCGGGGCCCCCCTGGAGCCCCGAGTCGCCGCCGCTGCCACCCCGCCGCACGCCGCGCGCTGCTGCCGCACGCCGCCTGTCGCCGCCCCGCGCCACACACCGCCACCGCCCCCCGCCGCCCCGCATAGCCGCCGACCCGCAGGACCGAGACGAGGTAGCCGCCCCGCCGCCCGGTTTTCTGAGAAAAAAACAGATCCGTTTTTTAGAAAACCCTAGTTTTTGTTTTTTTAATATATATCGGTTTTTTCCTGGTTTATTTATTTAGCAACGCCCGCTCGTCCATTCGTTTTAACGAACGCGTTTTTCATTTAGTTTCTGTTAACGAATGTTCGTTCGTTAACCTGTTCGTCATTTTTCTTTTTCTCGGATTAAATCCGCGGTTTTTCTGATCGTGATCTCTGATCCGATGTTCGTTCTAGTTTATCTTTTCGCTCGTTTATCGGAATTAGGTGATTCAAGCGCCTGGAGTTTCGTCTCGAAACCCTCTTTCCATTTAACCAAGGTAAGTAACACTTTGATCATATCTCCTACTACCCAGTTTTATTGCATTAGATCAATCCTCACACATTGCATGATTAGGATCTAATTAAATTGTGGGTTTGGGGAGTAGTTGAGGTAGAACCTATTACCTCTTTATTATCAAACCTTTGGGAGTTACTCTACGTTTGCTTATTATTGCTATGCTATGCTAGTAGACGTGGATTGGGTGAGTGTATCCATGACAGATGTGAGATTGTTAATTAATGGTTTATTTAAGGTGGCAACCTAAACACACATCTGGGTGGATTGAGGCACCTGGGTATTCCAGCGATTGCCTGTTTTCTTTTGGACCGCCACCCAGGCTCAAAGGGATCATGAGATTATTCATGCTAGAAACTTCCATGTGCAGCCACAAGCTACTATGGGCTCTAGCATAGTTGACTAAGTCGTGCGAACTCTTACAGTGGTAGACTAGCAGATGTAGGGGATGTAGGTTGGTACGGTCTACCCGTTCGTAAGGTGCTAGCGCTTCTGAAAGACCATGTCTCGGTCATCCATTTCTCAAACACCTTGTAGTGCGAGAAATCCAACAGAGGAGATCGGGTCTTGTGGGGAAAAGTGCGCAAACCTCTGCGGAGTGTATTTATGGTTAGTCGTGTCCCCGGTTATGGACATCTTGAGTATCTAGTACTTGGATTATCATGTGAATCTTTACTCTAATTAATTTTGTTGGGTTTTTAATGATGTTGCTTAATTGGGATTGAGAATGTTGTCAACCATTCTCAATGTTTAACAACTACCATGATAGTTAAATAAAATGTATTCCTTTGCAGTAGGGAAAAATTGGCTTTACGCAAAACTGTAACCATAGAGCTTTCCACCAGCCATATAGGCATATAGAATAGCCACATTCTTTTATTACTCTCTATGTGTTACATTGCCAGCATATTCCATGTGCCGACCCGTTTCGGGCTACAACGTTAATGTTGCAGACTTTTCAGACGACGATTAAGGTGCCTTAGGTCATGGTTCTATACTCAGTGATGCCGTTGGAGTTGATGGACTCACTTATCTTCCAAGCCTTCCGCTGTTATCGTTATTAGATGGCCTTAAGCCATATTTATTGTAATAATTTCTCTTTTGAGACACTCGATGTAATAAGTGTGTGATTGCTACTCTGTTATGAATCCTTCAAGTACTGTGTGGTGTCAGCATTACTGATCCAGGGATGACACCTGAGCACAGAGATTGGACCGTTTGAGGTCTGGTCGCTACAACTTAGGTCTCCCTCTAGCTCAGAATCACTGTTAGGATCATATTCTGAGCATGAATCTGTAGGTGGAGAGTGTTTGCATTGCATTGCATCCAGACTTGATTTCAGTCCCTTAATGCCAAGTTTGATAGCCATGGCATTGTTCTGCTCTGTTCTTTTCATGCGCGCAAGCTCATAATCATTATGATGTTGTTCAGAATCTGAGGTTCATGAAAACATAAAAAGTAGTCAGATTATCTATGGAATGCATTGCGGTTTCAACTCGGAGAGTGTCTCCCTATAAACCCCTACATATGAAAAGTTCACCTTCCCAACTGTGCTGACCAGACCACACACAGAGATACACACCCGAGCGGTGAACATGCATTTTCAAAACTAATTTAGGAACATTTAGCTGACCAATTAAACAACTCTATTTTAATAATATCAGATTCGTATTTGAACAACTAAGCTTGTTTAGCTTGATGGGTGGAGCAGTGTTATTATGACACGAAGCATGTATTCTGATCGTATAGTGATCATAAAAGGGGGAAACTCTAAGCATATGTTTTTTAGCAAAAGAGGGTGTCCCCTCTGATTTCTATTAAAGAAACCACCACGGAACCAACATGATTAATTAAACCCTAAGCATGATCAATTAAACCGTATTATGGCTGTGCCATGGCAGATTTGAAGCTGCAAACCGGAGAAATGATATTTAGCATCCATTGTTTGCTTCGAACTAAGAACTAAATTCTAAGAGCTGAAAAGAAAGTAGAGTAACCAAGTTAAGATCTATTTTCTGGTTGAGATCAAAAAGTTGAGGACATATGAAGTACCACCTCTCTTGCGGCACCGTGTAGGCATCGGGGGTGCGATGGCTGTCGGTGGCGTTGAAGCAGATCTGCGACGGTGGATGGGTTCATCGGGGGATAAGTCCCGTTGCGGTGGAAGAGAAGGTCGTGTGAGTGGCCCCGGCAAAGAGGACGACGACGCCAATGAAGCGGGAGGACGCGATGCAAGGCTATTGGTCCGTCGCCGTGGATGAGAAACGTCCATCTCTAGCAGTGGACGACGCGGTCTTGGTAGGCGCTCCGGCATGGTGGAGGACGGTGGCGATGGATGTGGTGGAGGATGGCGACGATGGATGGGGTGGCGGACGGAGGCTGGTGTGGGAATGGGGTGTTCTAGCGTGGAGGGTGTATGAATGAGAAAATGGAGGGAGAGGTACGGGGAACCATGTTTTTGGGGCGCACCTGTCTAAAATATGGGGAAGTTATGAACTTATCCCCCGTTTCAAATTTGGACGTCTCGTCGGTTGGGGATAGGACGGTAATCTCGCATCTCCCAAATATTTGTCGGTAACTATTTCGAGCGAGGAGAGGGTGTTTTTCCGCCCACGGTTGGCGCCCATGGTGTATGAACGGGGCTAACAGGTAGGGCGGTTCTGTCACATCTGATGGAAGTTACACATCTGCCCCTATTTAAAATATTAGCCTACATCTATTTCGGACGAGGAGAGGGTGTTTTGCTGCCCACCGTGTATGAATGGGGACTATAGGGAGAAACAGAGGTCTTTCGGACGAGCTTGAATCAAATGAGTTTTGCCGCCCATGTTTGACGCCCACCGTGTCGGAATGGGCTCAGAGGCGGTCGTGTCACATCTAATTGAAGTTACTAACCTACCCCTATTGAGAGCAGTGGAAATCAGGCCGATGGATTGTCCGTGTAATGGGTAGACAGTAATTTCCATCTCCCAAACACTTGGCTTCGGGCAGCCGATGTGGGAGTGGACATTTTGCCGTTTCTTTCGAATTTTGGGACAATAAGCATCCACGTTTACCCTGGCAACTAAATTCGAATCCATTTTGTATTCCTATATGAATCTTTATAAATCATTCTATGTGTTTTTATATATCTTCAAAAGGACGACAAAGATGTATTCCACTGTCATTTAAGAATATGGTTTACAAATGCCGATACTCAAATTCAGAAACTAGAATCCAGTTTAAGGTGAATTGGAATATTTGGAACACTTCATGTCCAACTCAAATGTCACACGCAGCATAATGTGTACTCCCATTTAGATATGTACACAAGCGATGTATCAAGATTCAAATACCGAGTCAATCAACCAAGAATGTACGGAACTAACAGACATATAAACACTTATAGAGTATATGGATCAATAATATCAACTAACATACATAAGCTAGGCCGCTGTACTTTTTTTTGCCTACAACAGCATCCTTTTTTTAGCCAGCATCTTGGCCCTTTCTGATGCGTGCCACTTATGGTCCATCTATACTTCTATTGCTGAATGCACATTCAGCCTGATTGGCAATTTGTAGGTCTGGCACAGCAATCCAAATGAAATGTCTCCGAGTCTTATCAATTAATACAGACTTGTGCTCAAATAAAATTACAAACAAAAAACAAAAAAACAATTATTACATGATCTCTAAAACAAATGGTTTGATTGATTACATGAACAGACAACACAAAGGTTATTTAACTATGTAAAGAACATTTCACCTATGATTTACCAAGTAGGAATTTAATTTCCTTTTTTCCTTCAGGACCTTAACAATCTGGTCAATCTTAGCTTGCTTCATTTTGAAATCCACCAAATATTTAATGATTGTCTTGAGTACTGCTTGTGATTGTGTTGTTTGCTTCCTCAACGTGTCAACTTCATCTCTAAGTGCAGAAGCAGAATCTCTTTCTACCACTAGTTTAGCCTCTAGAGCATCAGCAGTTGGCAATTCATAATGCATGATTGGGCCGGTGCCACTGCTGTGGGATGATGCAACGTCCTTGGGGACCTCGCTCTTTGATCTTGGGCTAACCTGTTTTGCCATTAAAGTTCCGATTGGATTCAGAAAAGTTGAAGTTAGCAAAACATCTCAACTGGGAGTTATAACAGCAAACTAGTTAAACAAACAAGGAATTAAAGAGTTTCAATCGGATGCTGAAAAGTAGTTATTAACATCATTGTAACCCGCTGTTGTAGCAACAAAGCAGTTAAACAAACAAGTAGATATTTAAGTTAAGGCAAACAGGTAATTCTTAACAGTAAGTATCAAACACATAGATAGGCGCAGTCTACAATATGATTAACAGGTTGTGCCATTATGTAATCAGTAGCAAACTAAATTAAGCCAAGCAACGTAATTGAACAATTTTGCAATAAGTGGCTAACTAAAATTCCGAGAAGCAGGTAACTGAACTTATGCTAGTTCTTTGTACAGGCACACTGCAACTTCTTTTTCGCTTACAAGGTTGTACGAAGGAGTCCATGGCATCAATTGCTTGGATACGCAGTCCCAATACTTCTTTCTTCCCACACTGCATGGGTAAGTCGAATGGTTAATCTGGTAAGATGGTGCGTCCTTGATACGTTATATGAGGACATGTAGTCAGACTAGTTGTAGCCAAACACATCACACTGGCTTTTACTGTATATTTCATGCGATTACTTTTGGCATATCGAGATCTAAGTAATCTACAATAGGATGAAAAGACTGGCATCCTTCACATTATTGGCGAACTCAGTTCATAGAAACAAGCAATTCAACCATTCTGTGGGTAAATCAAAAGCGCCACTGGAATATTTTCCACTATCCAATCATACACGCAAAAGGGGTAACGCCACCATAGGGGCTGGTATGGGCGGCCGCCTCAGGTCGCTGGAAAGTGTGCACCTAGTTTGAGTCGTCCAAGTTAGCCCACGCTAGTTTTGTTCGTCCCAACGCACGAGCAAGCAATGTAAAAAATGAAGAAAAATGTTTCAATTTGGATGGGCCAATAACATAAGTGCAAGGTAGGCCCTATAGCAGGCTCACGGCCCAAACAAGCGCCTCCCATATCGATCGACAGCAGGAAAAATCCCAATTCATTCGCTCCAGCCTCTAGTCTGGTTCGCTCCTAACCTAGCCACCGCTGGACAGACCGACACAACACTTCCTCGCGCCCTCATTGGAGGGCGGTCGCCGGGCTTCAAGCGAACGGAAGGACAAGAAGATGAAGATCCAACCCCGGGTGTAGCCCACGTGGGAGCCAGCGGCGGCAGCACGGGCATGGCATCGAGCTTGTGCAAATGAACAGTCGCAGCTTGCAAGAGTAGCATGCGCAAGGAGCAGGTACATCACATCCCTTATTATATCTAATTCAACTCTTCAATTTTTGGCCAATAGTTAAACCTGACGGTGTTGTAAAACTGCTTGTATGTAGGGAATCTATGAGAAAATGAAACCAATTTCTACTTATTTTATAACTCCCCCAATCAATACTGAACTGACTGAATCTGATGTATCTAAGCAAGTTTCCGGTGCAAACATACAAGCTCATGTTGTTCTTGAGCCTGAAGTGTCTAATGAACAGACTGCTAATGAAGGATTGATGCAAACATTTTACTGTTGGGGAACGTAGCAGAAATTCAAAATTTTCCTACGTGTCACCAAGATCTATCTATGGAGAGACCAGCAACGAGTAGAAAGAGAATGCATCTACATACCCTTGTAGATCGCTAAGCGGAAGCGTTCAAGTGAACGGGGTTGATGGAGTCGTACTCGTCGTGATTCAAATCATCGATGATCAAGTGCCGAACGCACGGCACCTCCGCGTTCAACACACGTACAGCCCGGTGACGTCTCCCACGCCTTGATCCAGCAAGGAGAGAGGGAGAGGTTGAGGAAGACTCCATCCAACAGCAGCACAACGACGTGGTGGTGATGGAGGAGTGTGGCAATCCAGCAGGGCTTCGCCAAGCACCACGGGAGAGGAGGACGACTTGGGAGAGGGGGAGGGCTACGCCAGAACTTCGTGTATAGCTCCCATGCGCCTCCCCACTATATATAGGGGTGGAGGGGCTGGTTTCTTGCCCTCCAAGTCCATTGGGGCGTTGGCCAAGGTGGGAGGAAAGAAATCTCATTATTTCCTTCCCCACCGATTGTTATCCCCCCTTTTTAGGGATCTTGATCTTATCCCTTCGGGATATGATCTTATTCCTTCTAAGGGGGGATCTTGGTGCGCCTTGACCAGGGGTGTGGGGCCTTGCCCCCACTACCCACGTCCATGTGGGTCCCCCCATGCAGGTGGGCCCCACTCCGGAACCTTCTAGAACCTTCCCGGTACAATACCGAAAAATGCCGAACATTTTCCGGTGGCCAAAATAGGACTTCCCATATATAAATCTTTACCTCCGGACCATTCCGGAACTCCTCGTGACGTTCGGGATCTCATCCGGGACTCCGAACAACATTCGGTAACCACATACAAACTTCCTTTATAACCCTAGCGTCATCGAACCTTAAGTGTGTAGACCCTACGGGTTCGGGAGACATGTAGACATGACCGAGACGTTCTCCGGTCAATAACCAACAGCGGGATCTGGATACCCATGATGGCTCCCACATGTTCCACGATGATCTCATCGGATGAACCACGATGTCAAGGACTTAATCAATCCCGTATTCAATTCCCTTTGTCTATCGGTATGTTACTTGCCCGAGATTCGATCGTCGGCATCCAATACCTTGTTCAATCTCGTTACCGGCAAGTCACTTTACTCATTCCGTAACACATCATCCCGTGATCAACTCCTTGGTCACATTGCGCATATGATGATGTCCTACCGAGTGGGCCCAGAGATACCTCTCCGTTTACACAGAGTGACAAATCCCAGTCTCGATCCGCATAAAACAATAGATACTTTCGGAGATACCTGTAGTGCACCTTTATAGTCACCCAGTTATGTTGTGACGTTTGATACACCCAAAGCACTCCTACGGTATCCAGGAGTTACACGCTCTCATGGTCGAAGGAAGAGATACTTGACATTGGCAAAGCTCTAGCAAATGAACTACACGATCTTTTGTGCTAGTCTTAGGATTGGGTCTTGTCCATCACATCATTCTCCTAATGTTGTGATCCCGTTATCAACGACATCCAATGTCCATAGCCAGGAAACCATGACTATCTGTTGATCACAACGAGCTAGTCAACTAGAGGCTCACTAGGGACATATTGTGGTCTATGTATTCACACGTGTATTACGATATCCGGATAATACAGTTATAGCATGAATAAAAGACAATTATCATGAACAAGGAAATATAATAATAATACTTTTATTATTGCCTCTAGGGCATATTTCCAACAGTCTCCCACTTGCACTAGAGTCAATAATCTAGTTCACATCGCCATGTGATTAACACTCATAGGTCACATCGCCATGTGACTAATACCCAAGAGTTTACTAGAGTCAGTAGTCTAGTTCACATCACTATGTGATTAACACTCAATGAGTTTTATGTTTGATCATGTTGCTTGTGAGAGAGGTTTTAGTCAACGGGTCTGAACCTTTCAGATCCGTGTGTGCTTTACAAATCTCTATGTCATCTCCTAGATGCAGCTACCATGCTCTATTTGGAGCTATTCCAAACAACTATTCTACTTGGAGCTATTCTAAATTATTGCTCCATTATATGTATCCGGTCTCTCTACTCAGAGCTATCCAGATAGGTGTCAAGCTTGCATCGTCGTAACCTTTACGACGAACTCTTTTACCACCTCCATAATCGAGAAAATTCCTTAGTCCACTAGTTACTAAGGATAACTTTGACCGCTGTCCTGTGAGCCATTCTTGCATCACTCTTGTACCCCTTGACTGACTCATGGCAAGGCACACTTCAGGTGCGGTACACAGCATAGCATACTGAAGAGCCTACGTCTTAAGCATAGGGGACGACCTTCGTCCTTTCTCTCTATTCTGCCGTGGTCGAGCTTTAAGTCTTAACTTCGTACCTTACAACTCAGGCAAGAACTCCTTCTTTGACTGGTCCATCTTGAACACCTTCAAGATCATGTCAAGGTATGTGCTCATTTGAAAGTATTATTAAGCATTTTGATCTATCCTTATAGATCTTGATGCTCAATGTTCAAGTAGCTTAATCCAGGCTTTCCATTGAAAAACACTTTCAAAATAACCCTATATGCTTTCCAGAAATTCTACGTCATTTATGATCAACAATATGTCAACAACATATACTCATCAGAAATTCTATAGTGCTCCCACTCACTTCTTTGGAAATACAAGTTTCTCATAAACTTTGTACAAACCCAAAAATTTTGATCATCATCAAAGCATACATTCCAACTCCGAGATGCTCACTCCAGTCCTTAGAAGGATTGCTGGAGCTTTGCATACTTATTAGCATCTTTCGGGATTGACAAAACCTTCCGGTTGTATCACATACAACCTTTCCTCATTAAAATCGTCGAGGAAACAATGTTTTGACATCCTATCTGCAAGATTTCATAAATAATGCAGTAATCGCTAATATAATTCCAACAGACTCTTAGCATCGCTACGAGTGAGAAAATCTCATCGTAGTCAACTCCTTGAACTTGTCGGAAAACATCTTAACGACAAGTCAAGCTTTCTTAATGGTGACATTTACCATCATTGTCCGTCTTCCTTTTGAAATCCATCTGTACTCATTAGCCTTACGACCATCGAGCCGTTCTGCCAAAGTCTACACTTTCTTTTCATACATGGATCCTCTCTCGGATTTTATGGCCTCAAGCCATTTATCGGAATCCGGGCCCACCATCGCTTCTCCATAGCTCGTAGGTTCATTGTTGTCTATCAACATGACCTTCAAGACAAGATTACGTACCACTCTGAAGTAGTACGCATCCTTGTCATCCTACGAGGTTTGGGAGTGACTTGATCCGAAGTTTCATGATCAATATCATAAGCTTCCACTTCAATTGGTGTAGGTGCCACAGGAACAACTCCATGTGCCCTGTCACACACTAGTTGAAGAGACGGTTCAATAACCTCATCAAGTCTCCACCATCCTCCCACTCAATTCTTTCGAGAGAAACTTTTCCTCGAGAAAGGACCCGATTCTAGAAACAATCCATATTGCTTTCGGATCTGAATTAGGAGGTATACCCAACTGTTTTGGGTTTCCTATGAAGATGCATTTTATCCACTTTGGGTTCGAGCTTATCAACCTGAAACTTTTTCATATAAGCGTCGCAGCCCCAAACTTTTAAGAAACGACAACTTAGGTTTCTCTAAACCATAATTCATACAGTGTCATCTCATCGGAATTACGTGGTGCCCTATTTAAAGTGAATGTGGTTGTCTCTAATGCCTAACCCATGAACGATAGTGGTAATTCGATAAGAGACATCATGGTACGCACCATATCCAATAGGGTGCAACTATGATGTTCGAACACACCATCACATTATGGTGTTCCAGGCGGTATTAATTGCGAAACAATTTCCACAATGTCTTAATTGTGTGCCAAAACTCGTAACTCAGATATTCATCTCTATGATCATATCATAGACATTTTATACTCTTGTCACAATGATCTGCTACTTCACTCTGAAATTACTTGAACCATTCAATAATTCAGACTTGTGTTTCATCAAGTAAATATACTCAACATTTACTCGAATCATCTGTGAAGTAAGAACATAATGATATTCACTGCATGCCTCAGCACTCATTCGACTGCACACATCAAAATGTGTTACTTCCAACAAGTTGCTATCTTGTTCCATCTTACTGAAAATGAGGCTTTTCAGTCATCTTGCCCATGTGGTATGATTTGCATATCTCAAGTGATTCAAAATCAAGTGAGTCCGAACGATCCATTTGCATGGAGTTTCTTCATGCATATACACCAATAGACATGGTTCGCATGTCTCAAACTTTTCAAAAACGAGTGAGTCCAAGGATCCATCAACATGGAGCTTCTTCATGCGTTTTATACCATTATGACTTACATGGCAGTGCCACAAGTAAGTGGTACTATCATTACTATCTCATATCTTTTGGCATGAAAATGTATATCACTACGATCGAGATTCAATAAACCATTCAGGTTTAATACTAATCTTGATGGTAGAGGGAGCGTGCGATGTTTGATCACATCAAACTTGGAAACACTTCCAACATATATCGTCAGCTCACCTTTAGCTAGTCTCCGTTTATTCCGTAGCTCTTTATTTCGAGTCACTAACACTTAGCAACCGAACCGGTATCTAATACCCTGGTGCTACTAGGAGTACTAGTAAAGTACACATTAACATAATGTATATCCAATATACTTCTATCGACCTTGCCGGCCTTCTTATCTACCAAGTATCTAGGGTAATTCTGCTCCAGCGGCTATTCCCCTTATCACAGAAGCACTTAGTCTCGGGTTTGGGTTCAACCTCGGGTTTCTTCACTGGTGCAGCAGCTGATTTGCCGTTTCATGAAGTATCCCTTCTTGCCCTTGCCCTTCTTGAAACTAGTGGTTTCACCAACCATCAACAATTGATGCTCCTTCTTGATTTCTACTTTCGCGGTGTCAAACATCGCGAATACCTCAAGGATCATCATATCTATCCCTGATATTTTATAGTTCATCATGAAGCTCTAGCAGCTTGGTGGCAATGACTTTGGAGAAACATCACTATCTCATTTGGAAGATCAACTCCCACTCGATTCAAGTGATTGTCGCACTCAGACAATCTGAGCACAAGCTCAACGATTGAGCTTTTCTCCCTTAGTTTGTAGGCTAAGAAAATCATCGGAGGTCTCATACCTCTTGACGTGGGCACGAGCCTGAAATCCCAATTTCAGCCCTTGAAACATCTCATATGTTCCGCGATGTTTCGAAAACGTCTTTAGTGCCTCAACTCTAAACCATTTAACTAAACTATCACGTAGTTATCAAAACGTGTATGTCCGATGTTCGTAACATCCACAAACGACGTTTGGGGTTCAGCACACTGAGCGGTGCATTAAG
The DNA here is from genome assembly GCF_002162155.2 of Triticum dicoccoides. NCBI lineage: Eukaryota > Viridiplantae > Streptophyta > Magnoliopsida > Poales > Poaceae > Triticum > Triticum dicoccoides. Next base: position 644,759,753 of record NC_041384.1, on the reverse strand, counting down.
GACATAAGCTTTCTACTGTCCGCATAATTGCTACTATCAACTTTCAACTATATTTTCTCTAGGAACATATCTAAATAGTGGAACTACAGCGCGAGCTTACGACATAATTTGCAAAAGGTCTTTTGACTATGTTCAAGATAATTAAGTTCATCTTATGAACTCCCACTCAGATAGACATCCCTCTAGTCATCTAAGTGATTACATGATCCGAGTCAACTAGCCCGTGTCCGATCATCACGTGAGACGGACTAGTTAACATCGGTGAACATCTTCATGTTGATCGTATCTACTATATGACTCATGCTCGACCTTTCGGTCTCCGTGTTCCGAGGCCATGTCTGCACATGCTAGGCTCGTCAAGTTAACCCTAAGTGTTTTCGCTGTGTAAAACTGTCTTACACCCGTTGTATGTGAACATAAGAATCCATCACACCCGATCATCACGTGGTTCTTAGAAGCGACGAACTGTAGCAACGGTGCACAGTTAGGGGAGAACACTTCTTGAAATTTTGTAAGGGATCATCTTATTTACTACCGTCGTCCTAAGTAAACAAGATGCATAAACATGATAAACATCACATGCAATTATATAGTAGTGACATGATATGGCCAATATCATATAGCTCCATTGATCTCCATCTTCGGGGCTCCATGATCATCATCGTTACCGGCATGACACCATGATCTCCATCATCATGATCTCCATCATCGTGTCTCCATGAAGTCGTCTCGCCAACTTATTACTTCTACTACTATGGCTACCGGTTAGCAATAAAGTAAAGTAATTACATGGCGTTGTTCAATGACACGCAGGTCATACAATAAATAAAGACAACTCCTAAGGCTCCTGCCGGTTGTCATACTCATCGACATGCAAGTCGTGAATCCTATTACAAGAACATGATCAATCTCGTACATCACATATCATTCATCACATTCTTGTTGGCCATATCACATCACATAGCATACCCTGCAAAAACAAGTTAGACGTCCTCTAATTGTTGTTGCATGTTTTACGTGGCTGCTATGGGTTTCTAGCAAGAACGTTTCTTACCTACGCAACACCACAACGTGATATGCCAATTGCTATTTACCCTTCATAAGGACCCTTTTCATCGAATCCGTTCCGACTAAAGTGGGAGAGACTGGCACCCGCTAGCCACCTTATGCACCAAGTGCATGTCAATCGGTGGAACCTGTCTCACGTAAGAGTACGTGTAAGGTCGGTCTGGGCCGCTTCATCCCACAATACCGTTGAAACAAGATTGGACTAGTAACGGTAAGCATATTGAACAAAATCAACGCCCACAACTACTTTGTGTTCTACTCGTGCAAAGAATCTACGCAATAGACCTAGCTCATGATGCCACTGTTGGGGAACGTAGCAGAAATTCAAAATTTTCCTACGTGTCACCAAGATCTATCTATGGAGAGACCAGCAACGAGTAGAAAGAGAATGCATCTACATACCCTTGTAGATCGCTAAGCGGAAGCGTTCAAGTGAACAGGGTTGATGGAGTCGTACTCGTCGTGATTCAAATCATCGATGATCAAGTGCCGAACGCACGGCACCTCCGCGTTCAACACACGTACAGCCCGGTGACGTCTCCCACGCCTTGATCCAGCAAGGAGAGAGGGAGAGGTTGAGGAAGACTCCATCCAACAGCAGCACAACGGCGTGGTGGTGATGGAGGAGCGTGGCAATCCAGCAGGGCTTCGCCAAGCACCACGGGAGAGGAGGACGACTTGGGAGAGGGGGAGGGCTGCGCCAGAACTTCGTGTATAGCTCCCATGCGCCTCCCCACTATATATAGGGGTGGAGGGGCTGGTTTCTTGCCCTCCAAGTCCATTGGGGCGTTGGCCAAGGTGGGAGGAAAGAAATCTCATTATTTCCTTCCCCACCGATTGTTATCCCCCCTTTTTAGGGATCTTGATCTTATCCCTTCGGGATATGATCTTATTCCTTCTAAGGGGGGATCTTGGTGCGCCTTGACCAGGGGTGTGGGGCCTTGCCCCCACTACCCACGTCCATGTGGGTCCCCCCATGCAGGTGGGCCCCACTCCGGAACCTTCTAGAACCTTCCCGGTACAATACCGAAAAATCCCAAGCATTTTCCGGTGGCCAAAATAGGACTTCCCATATATAAATCTTTACCTCTGGACCATTCCAGAACTCGTCGTGACGTCCGGGATCTCATTCGGGACTCCGAACAACATTCGGTAACCACATACAAACTTCCTTTATAACCCTAGCGTCATCGAACCTTAAGTGTGTAGACCCTACGGGTTCGGGAGACATGTAGACATGACCGAGACGTTCTCCGGTCAATAACCAACAGCGAGATCTGGATACCCATGATGGCTCCCACATGTTCCACGATGATCTCATCGGATGAACCACGATGTCAAGGACTTAATCAATCCCGTATTCAATTCCCTTTGTCTATCGGTATGTTACTTGCCCGAGATTCGATCGTCGGCATCCAATACCTTGTTCAATCTCGTTACCGGCAAGTCACTTTACTCATTCCGTAACACATCATCCCGTGATCAACTCCTTGGTCACATTGCGCATATGATGATGTCCTACCGAGTGGGCCCAGAGATACCTCTCCGTTTACACAGAGTGACAAATCCCAGTCTCGATCCGCATAAAACAATAGATACTTTCGGAGATACCTATAGTGCACCTTTATAGTCACCCAGTTACGTTGTGACGTTTGATACACCCAAAGCACTCCTACGGTATCCAGGAGTTACACGCTCTCATGGTCGAAGGAAGAGATACTTGACATTGGCAAAGCTCTAGCAAATGAACTACACGATCTTTTGTGCTAGTCTTAGGATTGGGTCTTGTCCATCACATCATTCTCCTAATGATGTGATCCCGTTATCAACGACATCCAATGTCCATAGCCAGGAAACCATGACTATTTGTTGATCACAACGAGCTAGTCAACTAGAGGCTCACTAGGGACATATTGTGGTCTATGTATTCACACGTGTATTACGATTTACGGATAATACAGTTATAGCATGAATAAAAGACAATTATCATGAACAAGGAAATATAATAATAATACTTTTATTATTGCCTCTAGGGCATATTTCCAACATTTACATGCTCCTGGTGATGAACATATAGTGTCTAATGAGGGATCTAATGCAAGCATTTTGCAAGCTCATTGAAGGATTTAGTGTCCAATGATGATCTACTATGTTGAGAGAGCCAGAGATTTGCAGGCATTGATGACAAGCAAATTATAGTGCATTTTCATAGCTTGAGAAAACATCAAGGCCATCTACCAGAAAGTCCCCGTATCATGACAACATAGCATAAATACTTTTCTAATCTGTTGTTTGAAACTATTGGCATACTTGTGCAGGATAGATATATTGATATGCAGTTTGCGCACTGGTTATACATGCAATTACACTTCGATATTTTCAGCCAGAGAACGAATAATTCAAGCAGGTACAGACCATGTTTGTAGTCCTTGTACACCATGTTGCATTTGCGTTTTTTGGTGCTTGCATCATTTAGTGTTTATAATCTGAACTACTTTGGATCATTAGCTGGTTTTCGAAGTGCATGTAGCTTCACATTTCTCAAGTTATGTTGATTTCCGGAGTGCAAGTGCCTTCGTATTTTTTAAATTAAATGTTCGCCCCTAGTAACTTGAATTCGTGGATCAGCCACTGCACACAAATCATACACGAATGCCAGTACGAATTAAATGAAATGCAGGGACTTACGCTAGCTTATTGTACAGGCTCACTGCAGCTCTGCTTGCGCTTGGGATGTTCCATGTACAAGTCCATGTTACCACTTGCTTGGATGTGCATGCCTTGTGCTCCTTGCATCCCCCTATGCATTTTTGACACGGCGAATGGTTGATCAAATAATAGGAATCAACCTTGATGTTGTACTGGAGGACAGATACTTACAAGGTTATACGGGTGTGCAGGATGTGTACCAGATCCCGTAGCGCCGTCATGCTTCGCTAAAATATGGATTTGCTTGTTTCAGATGATATCTCCAGAAGAAATAAGAGTTAAGGTCAGAGTTGCATAGGCGTGTAAGCTAAGAGAGCAGTGAAAGCATATCCAAACATCGTCGGAACAATGCACAAGGGAGTGATGTGTGGATAGCTAGTTCGGGCCGGCGTTTGGGCATGCTCGCCTAGCTAGAGTGCGGGTCACTTCAGAGCCGTTGAGGGTGATGCGCTGGCGTTGGCTGGCCGCGCACGGATGCAGATCTTGAGTGGCAGTGGAGCACTACAATGCGGTGTACGAGACCGTTGGTGAATCCCAAACGGCCTCGAGGGGCGGAGGTGCGACGATGTGCTCGGTGAAGTAGCCCCGGTGAGCTGGGAGACGGCGTCGGTGAAGTGCACCTGAGGCGGTGGAACTCGGTGTCTGTGAGGCACGTCGGTTGCGGCGGCTGACGTTGTCGGTGGACGACCCAGTGCGGTGGACGAGGGTGTAGATGAGGTAGCTCCGGCGCGGTGGTGAAGCACGACCGTCGTCTTCGTCGTCGTCGTCCGGCACAGAGGTGGGGAACGGTGGGGAAAGAGACGAGATGAGGGGTGATTCGAGGGTTGGCGGCGAATTAGGGATTTGAGCAATCTGGGCGCGGAAGGGGACGGTGGAGAAGAGAGATTTTGCAGGGCTGGAATTGGGGCCGCCAGATATTTCAATCCGAAATGTGGAAGCGCGAACTTA
>NC_041384.1:644754006-644754626 GCF_002162155.2 Triticum dicoccoides | reverse complement strand
TTAAGGCACCAAAGCAGCGTCCACCCCGACACGACCCTGGTTTGCCTAGTGCGCCTACATTTGAGAATGCAAACGAATCTTCTTTCATTTGCAAACGAATCTGTATGTATTACCATGACCATGTTTTCCTTGCAATAATTAGTCATTCGAAATGAGATACTCCATCCGTTCACTTTTGTAAGTCATTTCAGACAACTTAAAATGAAATATTTTGCACATTGTCTGAAATACCTTCAAGGTTTTATAAAAGTGAACAAAGGGAGTGCTATAAATTAATTAATGAGGAGTTATTTGAAAAAATAAATCAAAACGGTACCCACGCTAACGTGGATTAGAGTGTGTGTCACATAATTAGTTATTTGAATTAGAGTGTGTGTCACATAGTTAGTTATTTGAATTAGAGTGTGCGTCACGTAGCGATCTCCAATTCTAACGTGGATTTCGCATTTCACTGTATCCACGCTACTTTTTTAATACAAATTCATATGTATATGATGAACACCATGGTAGTGAGAAAACTTTTGGATGGATTCAAACATATGACCTACAAAATAGCACAACAAACTGAGTCAATGTCAACTTTTCGAAACTTAGTATGGCACGAATTCGAAATAATTACC
>NC_041384.1:644737262-644753662 GCF_002162155.2 Triticum dicoccoides | reverse complement strand
ATCGGTCAATCTTCTGCTCCTAACCACCTTAGGAAGCTATTGGTTTCCAACACACGTTCATTCTTTCTCTCCATGTTTCGATCTCTAAGTCTCTCAACTACACAACCCCCTTTTCCACTCTGTTAACAAATGTATTTACCTCACACACCCGCCATTGCACCCCATGCCGAGCTCTCCCCCTCTCCCTCTCACCCTCTCGCGCTAAATACATGCATTGCCTACCTAGCCCCCCAACCTCTCGTGCATGTGCACGCACACTCGTTGTATATCTAGGTCACTCCCTCGAGACTGTCTCACTCTTTCTTCCGCACGGCGGGCCACACTCGCTCAATCTTGCCCTCTTTATCTGAGTCTCGTTTAACCTCGTTTTCTTTCACACACAAATGATATATCTCCCTGTTCGGGCCTCGATCGACACACTCTATACTCTCTCACGCAGATTGTCTATCTAGGTCAGTCCATCCAAGCCGCCACCACTCTTTCGACCTCATGGTGGGCCATGCTCACTCAATCTCTCTCTCTCTCTCTCTCTCTCTCTCTCTCTGTGTGTGTGTGTGTGTATGTCTCGATTGACCTTGCTCTTTCTCGGACAAAAACGATATATCACCATGTTGAGCCCAATTCGACCTATTCACATTGTATACTCTCTCACGCACATCGTCTATCTAGGTCACTCTCTCCAACCTGTCTCACTCTTTCGATCGCACGACGACCCTATGTGATCGGTTGACCTTGCTTCCTCCCATGCACAAAATATATCTACACGTCTGTGACTGGATCATCTCTCAAGATCTATCTTACAGCCCTCACCCTTGCCAAAAAGCTCAATCGGACAATATCTCTCCAAAGCATATATATTTGTTCAATGAATGTCAGACCACACTCACTTTGTCTCTCTATCTATATGTCTCTTGATTGACCTCGCTTTCTCACACTGTATCTTCCACGCGTTGAAGCTACTACCTCTCCATCCCTCGCAAAGCCGAAGCTATTTACATTGCGAGGGGCACTCCAACCTTGGATTAATTTGTGTAGGCATTTATTCCGGTCGGTTTAGATTATATTTTCGTAGCATTCGGCCCACAACTACTCCAATCACCGTAGCGGGTAATTAAGCTACGGGGAGCACTTAATATGAGCACCGGGGAGCCGTTGGATCGAAGATGAAGCGGCACACACGAGGCCTGAAAGTTTTATTTGCAAAAAAACCTTTGGGGAGTTTGGAAATTGCGCATAATTACAAAGACTACTCCCAAGCCATTGGATCTCACTTCCAACAGTGTAAAAATTCATATCACCATAATATCTAAGCTGCGGGGTGGATGCGATATTCTATGCCGCTGTCATTTTTGTTTGTAAACTTGCAAAAAACATGTAACTCGTGTCGTTACTTGTCTAACCGCGCAAAGTGTTTGTTAAAAAAACATCCTACACTGAAATATCGGAACAACACATGGGGATCCCACTTGTCATTAATCAAATTTGGACCTAAAACTAACAAATTTGAAAGACGAGATTCGAACTATCAACCTGGACTACAAAGCGTAAGTCGATAGGCTAGAAAAACGAACGGTTCTTGGCTTTGTCCCATAACTTGATTTTATACAGTACTTGCGTTGAGTAGAGTAGAGGGAGTGCCTCGTCAACACGTGCATGACCGTTATCTCACTTACTGGTGGGTCCCAGGTCTGCGATCTCAATCTCTCTTCTCTCCATCGTCTAACCTTTGCACGAGCACACACGAAGAGTGGCGCTAGCTTTCCGTGGTGTTATTACAACTAAAAAAATCTTGGAAAATAGAAGAATCGCCTAGAACAAGATACGTTGTGGCTGGTCGAGACGGAGCTAACCACATCTATCCTCCGTGCCACATTTGCATGATGAAGCTGTGTGGCTAGTGGGGTGTTTTCAACCGACTTGCTGGGTCCCGAGGTCGAACCATAGGTACTACGTCTGATACAGTATATTTTTACACGCACATTTTTCCTCCGTGCCGAGACGTGGCACACCCTACCCGCGGTTTCGGGGTCCTCCCGGGTGGTGCACACATATATTCTTCCTGACGTGGGCCGCCCTACCGTGTGTTTTCTGGGTCCTCCTCGGTCGTAGTGCCGAAGCAAGTAAATGAGTCATCAAATCACGAAAGACCACCTTTCCCGCCGAGTACATCAGTGACGCACGGTGGTTAGCTAGTTGGGCTAGTTCGACCGATTAGCTAGGCCACCGCCACATTTGTTTTTTCACCCCTTTTTTTATCTACTTATCGGCAGGTAAATTTAAATATCCACCGTGGCATTGCTCTGGTGTTTGGGTGCGGCAGGATTTTTAATTTTTTGATTGATGGGAGCAGGAGCAGCAGGATTTTTAATTTTTTGATTGACGGGAGCAGGCGTGGCAGCAATTAGTCACGATGACTCCGCCTGTACCCACTGCTCCCTGATGTGAGAAGTCGTCGACTGGTGTTTTACCATGGTGAAAACCAAAAGATTCCCCGCTCCCTCCGCCTTCCCGTAGATTGCATTGCCTTTCAGCCGTTTCACCCCCTTTGCTTCCTCTCCCCGTTGCTTCTACCTGGTGCCATGGCGGCGCAGCAGATCACGGAGTCCGAGGTGAGGCTCCTGACACAAGAGCTCCATGCCAAGGATGCAGAGCTCAGGGCCAAGGACGTGGAGCTCCGTGAGCTCAAGGAGGAGAGGAGTGCCATGCTCCTCCGTTATGTGCGGGAGTTCACGGAGCTTCAAAAGTGGCAAGCGTCCACCACAAAGATGCTCGAGGCATCAGCGGCGTTGCTGCAGAAAGCAGGAGATACGATAGGCCGTCAGGGGAGCCGACTGGAGCGCGAGCGGGCCGATCGTGACGAGGTCCAGGATCGCCTCAGCCACTTGGTGAACCAAGTTGCCATGCACGTGTTGCGGCTGCGCGATGCCTACCGTCGTGCCAGTGCGACGATGCCGGCCGTCGGGCTAAACCCGTTCGACCACCTGGTCGACTTCAGTGAGCTACGACTTCCTAACCTGGTCTCCTTCTTCACCTATATCTCCGAGGAGCTGAGCCGTCTCCACACGATGGTGGGGGCTGAGCTGGACAAGGAGGGGTTGCGGGCTGCCGTCGCCATTGCCGGGCGAATCCTTTCAGGGCTCCATCACCGGAATCCTTTCGTGCCATTGGACGCCGTCTTTGACGAGCGGGCTCCCGTCGACCGGGAGCGGGCTCTGCGGGCGGTTGCACCCTGCATCACCAATGTCGTGTGCCTCGAGAAGCAGAGGGACTTCGGTGGTGTTTAGGCGCCCTCTGCATGGGCATGTCCATGTCTCGGCGCAACATGACCGTTGGATCAAACTCAGACGGTGCAGATCAATCACTGTAGCACAAAGCGTGTGGGTGTGTTTGGTTGCATTCTCATCTCAATATAGTTGTTTCCTCTTCGTGTATTTTTGTCAACCTACTAGTGTGGACTCATGCACCCTTCATGCACTCTGCCAAACACCCAAAAGTGGGTCGAGAAGGGAACTTTTTCTCCCATCCCGTGCACCCTTCATACACCCTGCCTAACACTATTCGTGCTTCATATGGTTCATGTTTCATGGAGTACTGTAGCACCGTACTCTCCGTGCACTGTGGACCTAGTTCTGTTAACATTGATCTCACTGTCCATTCTCGACCGAAGTCGAAAAAGCGGTACTATGTTACATATAGGAGTAGTTGACATGCGCACAACATCATTTGTTATCGTTATATCTTACTACACTAGCAACAAGATTGTGTAGTACTGACGTATGAACCACTGCACATGCCTAGTAGTAGGAGCACACTGTATGTTCAAGTGGCTGCCGTGTTTCGCACTCCTCCGCCGTAAGAGTGGAAACGCTTGCTGTAATCATTTTTTTCTTCTGAAAAACAGTGGACACGCTCTACCGTGCGGATCCTCCTCCAGCCATGCACTAAATTACTCACTTTCGCCGATGTGTGGGACAGCCAGCATCGGGGTCCACCAGCGATGCACTAAATTACTCCGTAGTAGAGTGACGGTAGACTACCCCGATCCAAGCGCCGCAGTAATGCCCAATGAGCCGTCAAATAAAAAAACCCTCCTTTCCATCAGTAAGTTGGACGGACGAAGCAACCATCATTTCACTCTTCTCTCTCAGCTTCCTCTCTACCAAACCCTCGCTTCTGCCTCATCTTGTTCCTCATTTCTTCAAGAAAACCCCGACCTGCTTCTGCCATTGTTCTTCTCTCCCAAAGAAGGAAAGGTGAGCGCATCAATGGTGTTGATTCTGGCCAAGGCCCGGTCTTGCAACCCCGAGACTGATCCTATAACTCCCTCTCTTTTCTTCTTTTGGGTTTGTGATTATGGTTTCTTTTCTTTTATTTCTATTTGACAGTTTCTTGATGCACGCTGGAGCACCGGCCGAAGTGATGTCTATGGCTTCGGCCAAAACCGTCAAGGCTCATGGTACGAAGAAGCGTAAGCACCCCGCCGAGACTACAGTAGACAAGCTCAAAGCCATCGCCCTGTCCAAGCCCCCCTCTCTGGGATCCCTCATTAAGCAAGTCCAGGTAATATCTCTTCTTGACGATCTTTTTTCTCGATCTTGATCGTGTTTTTTCATCTAACACACAGTACTAGTACTAGTAGTACAACTTTCTGGGTGATCTTGCATGTGATTTTTGTGTGCCAAATGACGGTTCTAAATTCCTCTTTTGACCAAAACATGCGAGAGGTTGACACTGATTTCTTATAGATTACTTTCAACTACTCCCTCTGTCCCAAATTTCTTGTCTTAGATTTTTCTAGATACAGATGTATCTAATACTAAAATGTGACTTGATACATCCGTATCTAGAAAAATCTAAGACAAGAATTTTGGGATGGAGGGAGTACTTTATGAACATCAATGCTACCTTTTAAGAGCGTATATTTGCCTCAGTAACTTGTGTTATGGATATTGCATGTAATCCCTCTGCTCTCATGCCTTTGAAGACATGTTCTAGTGTCTTTATTCACTCATTTATGTGCGTATATGTAGTCATATATGGAGTATAATATCGAAAATCATCTTATATTTCTGAACGGAGGTAGTAATAAAATATGATTTCTGTTTGAATTAGAACCAGGTCCGCGGTGGAGATGAAGTTCTCAAAGTCATGCCGTGTGAACTGGAAGACCTGATGATGAGTTCTACTGCTGAACTATCCAGCTGTTGTGTCCTTATCGCCACGTGTCCTGAGCTAGTGTTTTCCTGTAGCATTGTTGTCAGGCGTGTTCTCGAGGCTGTACTTGACCACAACAATTTCCTGGCTGTGCCTTCGATTACGAAGGGTGTGGTTCTTGTAAAGCTTCCCAACAAATCTGATGCGGCATGTCTTCATCATCATGTTTATGAGTGGAAAGACCACTCTGTTAGGTTCTCCAAGGTTGAGAAGATGGTGATGGTGCATGTAGACATCTCACACGAAGTCCATGGCCTAGTCAGTTATGCGGGGTTCATCCCGTAGGTCGGTGGCAAAAAATAGTCTGCAGAGTTTAGTTAGTGCAACTTTGCTTGTCTGTAGTAAGTACTATTGTTCAGTACTTGATTTGTGTTTGTGAATCCTGTATTGTTTATTAGTACTGCCGCTTTTGGTGTGTGGTTAGTCCTGAGAACGGTCTATGTTAATGTCTGTCCACTCAATTCAGTCTATATATTTTGAAGTATCCATATCATATTTTTTGTGAGGACGGTCTATCAATTATGGTTACACTCCAATATCTGTATGCATTGCAGGGTTTATCGCACCCACCAGGATTTCTAGCCCCATGGATGTTCGGTCCATACGATTTGTCATGACCTTTGGACTGTCCTGCTTGTGGGAGTAGGCGGGGCCCCTGCATGCCACGCGTAGTTGGACGATCAATCTTCTGTTTAGTACTTCAACATAGTGATTTCCTGGTAAGGATTCATTCGTGTCACATCAAGTAAATCTTATTGATTTACTGTCTAAATCTTATTGATTTAATGTCATGTTTTCTTTCTTTTCCTGCAATTTTACGATGCAGGTTTTACCATGTGACATTCATCACAGAATAAACCGTTTGGTTTGCTCTACGATGGCTATTTTTGCAGGTTTCACTTCTTATGTTGTGTCAGTAATGAAGGCACTGTCCATCACTTATATTACTGGAAAAAATTGGATCAGTTTGTTGTCTGAGTACAAGTTGAATCCCTATGATGAACTGCAGTTTGGTTTAACAAAAATGCCACAATTAGTCCTTATCACGTTTAAAAGAAATGAAGAAAACAACTGGATCACGGTCACGGATCCTAGTCAAGTTAGAAAGCTGATCATAGCAGACCAGACATGATCACCGCTATCTCGCACAGATCGAGCATCGACAGTTGCTCTAGCACTGACAGCGGCAGCAGCTCAGTCTGATCCAGCTGAGGATTGGGCACCGACCGCGTCAGCGGATCAGTCTGATCTACCAGAGGATCGGGCATCGACACCGGCACCTCCTCCGACACCGGCACCAGCTCTACAAGGAGCACCATCTCCGGTAGCAGCAGCGGCTTCGGCACCTGCACCAACACTTGCACTTGCATCTGCTCCGGCCCGTGCAGTTGCACCGGCAACAGACTGGCTGTAGTTCGCACTTCATATACCAAAGTCCTTACAAAAACTGACATGTCCACCTTCTTGGTAAGCATTGGCCGCCCAAGTGCTTCGTTCTTTTTTATTTCCATGTTGTTTCACATGATTCACTGTGTTGATCTAACTAATTGGGTATGACTTCTTGTTTGCAAACAGAGAATTCCTAGAGCAACGAGGGAGTCGTTCAACAATCTGGGCGACCGCGGCCAAGTTTCTCTTACCATGCGCAGCCTTGGTGTGAATGAACCTGCTCAATATATCATAAGTACAAAGGATGGTCGCATGATGATTGATGCTAAAGGATGGTCAAGGTTCAAATCCAAATCATATCTTGCGATAGGGGATGATGTCAAAATTGAACTTTCTCGGCAAGGAGAGCTAGTCCAAATCAACTTTGAAATTCTTTAGTAGCAGCACGCAACTGCCTAACTAATCTATCCTCCGAGAGATTTTGATGTAATAATCTGGCATGGTGAAACAAGTGTCCTGTGTGTATAAGTAGTACGATAGTATTATTTATCACATGGTATATCATTGATATAATTGCAACTCTGATTGCTGGTTAGGAACTGTCGTTCGATTTCATTCCAACAGCTGCCGTGCTTTATTCAATTTTGTGTATTCGCCTTGTGACGGCATCTAAAACCAGCGCCGTACCGATCGCTTGCAATATGAACAGCGCTGAGGTAGAACACATGGGCCCCCAAACATGCAGGGTCGGCCTGCGGCCCAAAGTCCAGAACCTGGTTTCGAGAAGCACTAGCTCAGTGCAGAAGTGGCGTCCTCCTCCTGTTGTGGGTTGGGTGAAGATGAATGTTGATGCTGCGTTATCTCGCAATAGTGAAAGGGGAGCCCTGGCAGTTGTGAGACGGGATCATACATGCTTCTTCCTTGGAGCATCGGCACTGGTGTGCGAAAGTGTTACTGATCCAGAGATCCTAGAGGCAATGGCATGTTGCGAGGGGCTATCTCTGGCTCTTGACTTAAACCTGCAACAAGTTCAGATTAGCACCGATTGTTCAGCAACAGTCAAGCATATCGGAGAGGCATACTTGGGGCCCAACAAAGTTATTATAGACGAGATCAAGATAAAGAAGAATATGTTCCAAACCATGGAGATCATACATGAAAAACGCGAGTGTAATGTTGAAGCGCATGTGCTCGCAAAAGCTGCTACTTCTTTGCCCTGTGGACGCCATCTTTGGCTCACAGGAACCCCCGAAATTATTTGTATACCTATGACTGTTAATCTTCAATAAAGCAACTTTTATCCCTCAAAAAAATTTGAGTATTATATTCTCAGCTAAACCCCCATAATGCCCGTGCGTTGCAGAGGGAGTATATTTCTCGGCAAGGTGAGCCTGTGATATAAAAGATTTGTATATTTCTTTACAGAGGGAGTATCTCTCTGTCAAAAAATATATTTATGTGTAACTAGTTACTCCTGTCTTTCTACTTCCTTTCGCTGATATGTGGGGCAATCGGCAACGGGGTCCACGTGCCATATGCACAAATTAGAGTGCACAACTTCACGGTAGACACACCCCGGTCATAGTGCCACAGTAATGCCCAATGAGCCATCAAATCACAACCCCCCCCCTTTCCAGCTTTAGCAGTAAGCTGGACGGATGAAGCGGCAATATTTCACTGGGCCTGAATCCCCTTCTCCCTCGTCTGCTTGTTCAGAGAAAAACCCCTCTCGGCGATTGCATAGGGTTTTCTCATGGAGAACCAGGTACGAATTCTTCATCCATCCCTGATAAACCCAAGTCCCTTGGTCGCAGGTAATCCTAGGATGGTAGCCGTCGCCGTTGATGCATTTTTCTTCCTACTAAATCTAGTGTGTTTCATTTGCAGTGCCCAAAGTGCGAGTACCCTACAGGTTTCTGCGCCCTCGGCGAGACGCCACACTTATTCCTTCTCATCCTAACACAACATTTTGAAACACGCACAGTATGTTCCTAGAATCCTTTTTTCTATCCGGGAGGGTGTTTTTTTTCGAACATGCTGTGTTCTCATATTATTTTTCATGCAGTGTATTATTTTCTTTGCCAGAACACATGTACTCAAGATGCTTGGCCTTGCCTTAACTGAATACACTAGTTTAATGGTCACAGTGAAGACAAGTCATGGATATAAGTTCCGAGTTGGGTTCATGAACCAAGAAGATCGCTACTTTTTTTTATGGCCGAACTTGGATAAACTTTCTCAAGTGTTACGGACTGAAAGTTGGCGCATGAATGTTGATGGAAATAGCAGAACCTGGTCTCATGTTCACTGCGATCTTCCACCCCGACGTCGTTCCAATTGTTCATCCATGTTAGTTTTGTATCTGGTTCTTGCTTGTTGCCTCGATTACTTCTTAATACACCTATTATGTCTAACTAATCACAATTTAACTTTAGAAGTAGCAATGAATCTCTCACGAAGATGCTACTTCTAACTAATATTTTCTTATAATTGGTGGCACGTGTAGGTTTTTTCAGAGTTAAGCAGTCTGCTCGTTTGTTACTCTGTAATAACTCGGCTGTTACTAATGTCACTAAAGTTGACTGGATCGACATCCACAAGTTCCTACACTTTATTGATTGTCTTGAGGTCCTTGTGGGGCGTTTTAATGGTGGAAGGCCACGTGGGATATGTGTGCCACTGCTGCACTCGTTGAACAGGTCCAACTATGTAGAGAAACTTATGGTACGAGCTGTTTTCTGTTATATATGTTGTTCATAAACTATTGCTTATACACAGTTTTACAGCTGTGATCCTCTTGAAACAGTAACTGCAGAGTTCTATTGTTCCTATACAGATGCCTGACCATGGTCGGGTCAGACTTGCGCTTGGTCACAACATGATGTTTATGTCGACCTACTCAATTCCCCTTGGAGGTGAAAAGATACTTATTCATGGGTGGTCTCAAATAATGAAGGCCCGTCCATCTTGGAGAATAGGACAGAAGATTATGTTCATGCTTTTCCATGGCTCTAAAGCGAATATCCTGTTTATTGACCATGTTGCGAGATGAAGCCGCTTTTAGAAGGTTGTGGATGCGCGGGGTGGCGCATGGGCCTTGTCCTGGGGCTTGGCGGCCTCGCCCTTGGTTAACTGTAGGCAAAGTAGCACTGTTCGAGGCGTGCTTTGTACGGTTGAACCTGTATAAGTACTCATACTGCTTTCAGCTTTGGTTGTTAAGTGCCCCTGCTGGTTTCAGTTAAGGTTGTTAAGTACTCCTGCTGCTTTTACAGTCTGCCGTGTTTCTTCAGTCCTGTCTTCCTCCTGCTGCCAAAACCAAACCAGCGCCGGCGGGGCCGCCTCCTTCCGCCTCCCACGGCTGGCTATGCCTCAGCGCACGCATCGCCGCCCCACCGTCTCCTAAATCGTTAACGTCGATGTCCTTGATAACCCACAAGTATAGGGGATCGCAACAGCTTTCGAGGGTAGAGTATTCAACCCAAATTTATTAATTAGACACAAGGGGAGCCAAAGAATATTCTCAAGTATTAGCAGCTGAGTTGTCAATTCAACCACACCTAGAAACTTAGTATCTGCAGCAAAGTGTTTAATAGCAACGTAATATGATAGTGGTGGTAGCGGCAACAAAAGTAAAGACAGCAAAAGTAATGTTTTTGGTATTTTGTAGTGATTGTAACAGTAGCAGCGGGAAAGTAAATAAGCGTAAACCAGTATATGGAAAACTCGTAGGCACCGGATCAGTGATGGATAATTATGCCGGATGCGGTTCATCATGTAACAGTCATAACATAGGGTGACACAGAACTAGCTACAATTCATCAATGTAATGTAGGCATGTATTCCGTATATAGTCATACGTGCTTATGGAAAAGAACTTGCATGACATCTTTTGTCCTACCCTCCCGTGGCAGCGGGGTCCTATTGGAAACTAAGGGATATTAAGGCCTCCTTTTAATAAAGAACCAGAACAAAGCATTAGTAGATAGTGAATACCTGAACTCCTCAAACTATGGTCATCACCGGGAGTGGTCCCGATTATTGCCACTTCGGGGTTGCCGGATCATAACACATAGTAGGTGACTATAGACTTGCAAGATAGGATCAAGAACTCACATATATTCATGAAAACATAATAGGTTCCGATCTGAAATCATGGCACTCGGGCCCTAGTGACAAGCATTAAGCATAGCAAAGTCATAGCAACATCAATCTCAGAACATAATGGATACTAGGGATCAAACCCTAACAAAACTAACTCGATTACATGATAAATCTCATCCAACCCATCACCGTCCAGCAAGCCTACGGTGGAATTACTCACGCACGGCGGTGAGCATCATGAAATTGGTGATGGAGGATGGTTGATGATGACGACGGCGACGAATCCCCCTCTCCGGATCCCCGAACGGACTCCAGATCAACCCTCTCGAGAGGTTTTAGGGCTTGGCGGCGGCTCCGTATCGTAAAACGTGATGATTTCTTCTCTTCTTTTTTTCTCTCCGAAAGCAAATATATAGAGTTGGAGTTGGCGTCGGAGGGCATCCAGGGGGCCCACGAGGTAGGGGGGCGCGCCCTAGGGGGGGCCCACCCTCGTGAACAGGATGTAGGCCCCCTGGTCTTCATCTTTGGCGAGGATTTTTTATTATTTTTTCTAAGATGTTCCGTGGAGTTTCAGGTCATTCCGAGAATATTTGTTTTCTGCACATAAAACAACATCATGGCAATTCTGCTAAAAACAACATCGGTCCGGGTTAGTTCCATTCAAATCATACAAGTTAGAGTCCAAAACATGGGCAAAAGTGTTTAGAAAAGTAGATACGACGGAGACGTATCAACTCCCCCAAGCTTAAACCCTTGCTTGTCCTCAAGCAATTCAGTTGACAAACTGAAAGAAAGAAAGAAAAACTTTTACAAACTCTGTTTGCTCTTGTTGTTGTAACTATGTCAAGCCAGTATTCAAGTTTTCAGCATAGATCATAACTAACCACATTTGAAATAGTTCTCAGGTCTCATAATTACTCATATCAATAGCATAATCAACTAGCAAGTCATAATAATAAATCTCGGATGACAACACTTTCTCAAAACAATCATAATATGATATAACAAGATGGTATCTCGCTAGCATGAGTAGGATATAATCCACCATGAACATAAATATCGTGAAGGCTATGTTGATTTGTTTCAACTACATGAGTGAACATGTGCCAAGTCAAGTCACTTAAATCCTTCAAAGGAGGATACCACCCCATCATACCACATCATAACCACCTCAATATCATGTTGGCACACAAGGTAAATCATTATAACTCATAGCTAATCAAGCATGGCACAAGCAACTATGATCTCTAATTGTCATTGCAAACATGTTTATTCATAATAAGCTGAATCAAGAACGAGGGACTCATCATATTTACAAAAACAAAAGAGGACGAGTTCATACCAGCTTTTCTCATCTCAGTCAGTCCATCATATATCATCATAATTGTCTTTCACTTGCACGACCGAACGGTGTGAATAATAATAAGAGCGTACGTGCATTGGACTAAGCTGGAATCTGCGAGCATTCAATAAACAGGAGAAGACAAGGCAATATGGGCTCTTGGTTAAATCAACAATAATGCATATAAGAGACACTTCAACAATTTAATTATGGTCTTCTCCTACTGACCTCCCCCCCCCCCAAAAAAAGAAAAGAAATAAAACTATTTACACGGGAAAGCTCCCAACAAGCAAAAATAAGAACGGGAAATATTTTTGGGTTTTCTTTTTAATTATTACTACTACAGCAGAAAAATAAACTTCTACTAATTTTTTGGTTTTTCTTAAGGTTTAACAAACACACAAGAAGAAAGCAGGAAAAAGAAAATAAACTAGCATGGATATTACAGTGAAAGAGTATGAGCACCGACATCTAGTAATGAGTGTGTGTGAACATAAATGTAATGTCGGTGAGAAACACGTACTCCCCCAAGCTTAGGATTTTGGCCTAAGTTGGTCTATTGCCAGGGATAGCTTGGCGGATACCCATAGGTGTAGCTGGGGTCATACTGCGATGAAGAATAGTTGGGATCATACTGATGTGCAGCGGTTATCGCCTGCTGAGCTACAGCGTGGAGTCGAGCTGCCTCCACTCTCCTCTCGTACTCTTCTGCCTCCTCTCTGGTAATAACATATCTTCTTTTTGTCTGTGAATCAAAGAAGGCAGGAGCAGGGAGAGTAATACAGAAAACACGTCATTTATCAAAAATTAAACGATATAAGAGAGGTGATTCAGGCCTCTCGACAAACTGGTGCGAAGGCATAGAGTTATAATC
Organism: Triticum dicoccoides; assembly: GCF_002162155.2. Classification (NCBI taxonomy): domain Eukaryota; kingdom Viridiplantae; phylum Streptophyta; class Magnoliopsida; order Poales; family Poaceae; genus Triticum; species Triticum dicoccoides. Next base: position 644,740,742 of record NC_041384.1, on the reverse strand, counting down.
TAAATATGCAGGAGGCAACTCCGTATCACCCTCACGAATGTCTATCTCAAGAAAATGAGCTAAGCGGGTTGCATAAATTCCTCCAAAGAAGTCTCCATTATGTCTATTATGATGCAACCTACGAGCTACAATGGCTCCCATATGATAAGATTGGTCTCCTAACACAGCACTCCTAAGAATGCTGAGATCAGGGACACACATGTGACATGCTTCATCCTTAGCATTTATGCATCTACTGATGAAGAGAGCAAAATAATGTATAGCAGGAAAGTGAATGCTCCCTATGGTAGCCTGCGTTATATCTCTAGATTCCCCCACAGTTATACTAGCAAGAAAGTTTCTAAATTCAGATTTAGGGGGGTCCCTAACACTACCCCATGATGGAAGTTTGCAAGCAAAAGTAAAATCCTCTAAGTCCATGGTTTAAGATTTGTCATAGAGATCAAACATGACTGCAGGAGAATTACGCGAAGATGAATACTCAAACCTCCTCACAAATGAACTTGTGAGATCATGATACTGGGGGCATTTGTTAGCCTCAAAATCCTCAAGACCGGCATTGCGCAAATATGCTTTGAATTCTTCTTTGATTCCCGCACGGTCCATAAAAATTTTCGATGGCCATTCGCAAGGCCGTACTGGAGCGTCTCTTGGTGGATCCTCGTCAGCATCGCACATAGCAATCCTGGGTCCTTGCTTCTTAGAAGAACCACCTTGGAACATCTTCCTAAGCATATTCTTTTTCTCTGAAAAATTCTGAAATTTTTAGTAACTTCAAAATAAAAGTAAACCAAACTCAATAATATTGATAGCAACTACTCCTACAAGTGCCTAGGGCCTATATCATGCATCAAAACTACCTGGAACCATATAAATTTGACATGCAAGCTCAAGAACATGGTCACCTATGGAGCACAAATTTGCAAAGAATAAAGCACTAGAACAAAAACTAATTGGACTAATGGAGGAGTCACATACCAAGGAACAATCTCCCCAAGCAGTTTTGCGAGAGGTGCTTTGAGAAAGGAGATCGAAAATCACAGCAAAAGTGGCTGGAACTCGTGCTTGAGTTGGTTTTTCAGGTTTGTGTGAGACATAGGAAGAAGATGGGTGCTGGGATAAGTGGAGGAGGGCCACCGTGGGCCCACGAGGCAGGGGGGCGCGCCCTAGAGGGGGGGGCGCCCACCACCCTCGTGGCCAGGTGGCAGCTCCTCCGCGGTAATTTTTGCACAGTAAATCCTCAAATATTCCTGAAAAAATCATACTAAATTGGCATGTAATTCTGAGGACTTTTATTTTCGGGATATTTTTATATTGCACGGACAAGTCAGGAAACAGACAGAAAAATACTATTTTTACTTTATTTCTACTAATTAACAGAAACTATAGAGAGGGTACAGAAGGTTGTGCTTCTAATTTCATCCATCTCATGCTCATCAAAAAGAACCACTAACAAGGTTGATCAAGTCTTGTTAACAAACTCATTCCGATAATCATGAAACCGGAGAAATTTCGAATAACACTAGGTTACCTCAACAGGGATATGCACATCCCCTATAATAAGTATATCATATTTATTTTTGACAGTAGGAAGAGGAAATTCAAAACCTCCAATTATAATCGATGAAATTTTTCCAATGGAGTTGATACTATGAACTTGAGGTAGTTTCCTCGGAAAGTGTACCATATGCTCATCACCATTAACATGAAAAGTGACATTACCTTTGTTGCAATCAATAATAGCCCCTGCAGTATTAAGAAAAGGTCTTCCAAGAATAATAGACATACTATCATCCTCAGGAATATCAAGAATAACAAAGTCCGTTAAAATAGTAACGTTTGCAACCACAACGGGCACATCCTCACAGATACCGACAGGTATAGCAGTTGATTTATCAGCCATTTGCAAAGATATTTCGCTAGGTGTCAGCTTATTCAAGTCAAGTCTACGATATAAAGAGAGAGGCATAACACTAACATCGGCTCCAAGATCACATAAAGCAGTTTTAATATAATTTCTTTTAATGGAGCAAGGTATAGTAGGTACTCCGGAATCTCCAAGTTTCTTTGGTATTCCACCCTTAAAAGTATAATTAGCAAGCATGGTGGAAATTTTAGCTTCTGGTATCTTTCTTCTATTAGTAATGATATCCTTCATATATTTAGCATAAGGATTTGTTTTAAGCACATCAGTTAATCGCATACGCAAAAAGATAGGCCTAATCATTTCAGCAAAGCGCTCAAAATCCTCATCATCCTTTTTCTTGGATGGTTTCGAAGGAAAAGGCATGGGTTTCTGAACCCAAGGTTCCCTTTCTTTACCATGTTTCCTAGCAACAAGGTCTCTTTTATCGTAACGTTGATTCTTTGATTGTGGGTTATCAAGATCAACAGCAGGTTCAATTTCTACATCATTATCATTACTAGGTTGAGCATCATCATGAACATCATCATTAATATTTTCATTAGGTTCATGTTCATTACCAGATTGTGTTTCAGCATCAGACATAGAAATATCATTTGGATTATCAGGTGGCTCAGGAATAGGTTCACTAGAAGTTTGCACAGTTCTGTCATTTTTCTTCTTCTTCTTTTTAGAAGAACTAGGAACATCAATATTATTTCTTTGAGAATCTTGCTCGATTCTCCTAGGGTGGCCTTCAGGATACAAAGGTTCCTAAGTCATTCTACCAGTTCTAGTAGCCACTCTAACAGCATAATCATTTTTCTTACTATTCATTTCATCAAGCACTTCTTTTTGAGCCTTAAGTACTTGTTCTACTTGAGTGGTAACCATAGAAGCATGTTTGCTAACAAGTTTAAGTTCACCTTTAATATTAGCCATATAATCACCCAAGCGTCTAATCATATAAGCATTTTCTTTTAGTTGTCTACCAAAATAAGCATTGAAGTCGTCTTGCTTAAACATAAAGTTATCAAACTCATCCAAGCACTGACTAGCAATTTTAGTAGGAGGAACTTCTGTTTTATCATATCTATAGAGATAATTTACCTTTACTACCTGTGTCGGGATATCGGGATCAGGAGGCTCTTCAATAAATAAAGAACTAAGATCATATGTTTCTTCAACAGGCGGTATATTAAGACCATGTATTTCTTCAATAGGAGGTAAATTATTAACGTCTTCAGCTTTAATACCTTTTTCTTTCATAGATTTCTTTGCCTCTTGCATATCTTCGGGACTGAGGAATAAAACACATCTCTTCTTCGGAGTTGGTTTAAGAATAGGCTCAGTAATTGGAGCAGGAGCTGGCTCAGGAGGTGCCCAATTATTTTCATTTGTCAACATATTATTCAATAGGATTTCAGCTTTATCCGGTGTTCTTTCCCTGAAAAGAGAACCAGCACAACTATCCAGGTAATCTCTGGAAGCATCGGTTAGTCCATTATAAAAGATATCAAGTATTTCGGGTTTCTTAAGAGGATGATCAGGCAAAGCATTAAGTAACTTGAGGAGCC
>NC_041384.1:644712425-644737157 GCF_002162155.2 Triticum dicoccoides | reverse complement strand
GAAGTTGTATATTTCCCTCAAAGTAGCTTGTTTCTTATGAGCAGGGAAATATTCAGCAGAGAAGTAATAAATCATATCCTGGGGACTACGCACACAACCAGGATCAAGAGAATTAAACCATATCTTAGCATCACCCTTTAATGAGAACGGAAATATTTTTTCAGTATATAAAATTGGTGATGGAGGATGGTTGATGATGACGACAGCGACGAATCCCCCTCTCCGGAGCCCCGAACGGACTCCAGATCAGCCCTCCCGAGAGGTTTTAGGGCTTGGCGGCGGCTCCGTATCGTCAAATGCGATGATTTCTTCTCTTCTATTTTTTTCTCTCCGAAAGCAAATATATAGAGTTGGAGTTGGCGTCGGAGGGCATCCAGGGGGCCCACGAGGTAGGGGCGTGACCCCACCCTCGTGAACAGGGTGTGGGCCCCCTGGTCTTCATCTTTGGCAAGGATTTTTTATTATTTTTTCTAAGATGTTCCGTGGAGTTTCAGGTCATTCCGAGAATATTTGTTTTCTGCACATAAAACAACATCATGGCAATTCTGCTGAAAACAGCGTTAGTCCGGGTTAGTTCCATTCAAATCATACAAGTTAGAGTCCAAAACAAGGGCAAAAGTGTTTGGAAAAATAGATACGACGGAGACGTATCAGTCCTCCGCGCGCTATGGTGCGCTCGCCGCGGCGCCGCCTCTCGCGTTGTCAACATGGTCAACAAACAACAGGAATCGGCAGAAGTACGTGGAGAGGATGACAGTAGGGGCCCACCACTTCAGCGTATGGAAAAATAAAATGCTTCCTCCTAGTGTTTTCCTGACATCTGGGACCTACGACATTGTGAGCGTATATAGTCAATAGACAAGAGAATAGCACAAGATCGGCTGACACTTGGGACGTAGCTAGTCGAGCAGTATTTTTTTGTTTGGTATTGTTGAGACGGAGCAGGGTTTGAACTGGGCTGTGGCCCGTCTAGCCCAGGCTTATATTTTATGTTCACCATGTGACCAGCCCATCTATTTTTTCTTTATGAAAATGAGCCCAGTTTATTTTTTCTGAAGAATACCCAATCCAAGCCTACTTATTTTTCTACGCCCTGATGGGCTGCAACCCTTTCAAGACGCCTGCAAATCTTGAAAGTAATATGAAATGGGTTGTAAATATAAAAACAGATGACAAATTGGCAATTACTTTATAATTTCTGAATTTTATTACATTTTTAGATTCCTATTTCACTGGGCATTAACCTAATTTAAATATATCTTCAAAGTACTTTAAATCTGGCTGGACATTTCGGTATTAAAAATAGTTTGGAACCCACAGAAATATGTGAAATTGGCCCTGGCCAACCAAAAAACGACTGCAATAAATTGCATAAGAAGTTGCCATGAGCTATATATAAATTATTAAAAAACGAGGGAGTGGTCTGACTTGTGGGCCTGTTTAGTTGACGCGTATGCAAGATTTTTTAGTTATTATATACGTCAACAAACGATTCTAGCAGACGTAACCGTTGGATGTCAATCCAACGGCCGTCGTGTTTCTTCAATCTCTGATCTTCTTGCTCCAGTCGCCAAAGCAGCGCCGGCAGGACCGCCTACTCCCGCCTCCCGTGGTCGGCTGTGCTGCCACGCAGGCCTCAGCGCCCCCTACTACTCCCACCGCTGGCCAGAGCATCCCCCTACTCACCCACACCCCCTGTTATTCTGCGGCTACGGCAGCCTCACACTGCAGCCGAACCAGTGAACGCTCGTACTCCTCTCCGCGTGGGCATCCACTGCCGCGTCTTCCCCGGCTCCGCGTCGTCCCCTTCCTATGCCTCGCTGTCGTCCAGCGCCATTGTGCTCTCGGCGCGGCGTGGTCAATGTGGTCAGCGACCGACTTCCATCGGAAGAGTACTGTACGTGGAGAGGCTGACAGCTAGGTCCACAGCAGTCGCAAGGAAGTGCCTCCTTATTACGCGCAAAATAATTATTGCTCCACCTGACAGCAGGGACCCACCGGACGGGCCACCAGTATTTTGCGAAAAAAATTGTTTCCCCCTGACTGCTAGGACCCATCGGACGGGCCATCGTATTTCGCGAAAAAAACGTTCCCCTCGCTGTCAGCTCGGACCCACCAGAAGTGCCTCCTTATTACGCACAGAAAAATGAATACTCCCCCGGCTAGCTGGGACCCACCTTGGTGGGAGGCTGACTTGTGGGCCTACTAAGTTGACGGGGACGAAGGGCTTTGTCAACTTAGTCAATATGAACGATTCTAGCTCCAGTGACCGTACGATGTCCATCCAACAGCCGTAGTGCTTCTTCAACCTCTGGTCTTCTTGCTCCAGCCGCCCAAAGTAGCGTCGGTCGTGTCGCATGCTCCTGCCTCCCGTGGCCAGTTGTGCTGCTGCGGAGGCCTCACCGCCCCCTACTATTCCCACCGCTGGCCAGGCCCTGCGGCGACGGCAGCCTCACACCGCAGCCGAACCAGTGAACCCTCGTACTCCTCTCCGCGCGGGCTTCCACTGCCGCGTCTTCCCCGGCTCCGCATCGTCCCCTTCCTAGGCCTCGCCGTCGTCCACCGCCGTGGTGCTCTCGGCGCAGCGTGGTCAATGTGGTAAACGACCGACTTCCATCGAAAGAGTACTGTGCGTGGAGACGCTGACAGCTGGGTCCACGGCCGCAGCAAGGAAGTGCCTCCTTATTACACGCAAAATAATTATTCCTCCACCTGACAGCAGGGACCCACTGGACGGGCCACTGTATTTCGTGAAAAAAATGTTTGCCCCTGACTGCTGGGACCCACCAGCTACATCTTCGCACGCAAGGAAGTGCTTGACAGTCGGGACCCACCTGGTCGAAGCGTACATAGCATTGTCATTCTGGTCGCGAACGTGTACGTACATATATACTGGTCGATGTAGAGGCGCGCACATGTCGTAGTAGAGGCGCGCACGTAGCATGTACACGTACGTACAACGGCCAGGGTGCAAGAAAGAAAATACGGCCACGTATGTGTACATACGGGCGGGGTCTCGAACGCCTACTTGCGCATACATACGGCCAGGGCTCATGTACATGGTTGGGTCGGAACGGAGAAACAGCGTCGTCGTCGTGTTCATAGGGAGGCAACGGAATGCCTCGTGTTCATGGGGAGGCAACGGAATGCGTCGTGTTCATCGGGAGGGCTTGGACGGAACAGACGATGGAAACGAGGCCTGGTGTACCGTAGAATGGAGGAAACAGCCTTGTGTTCGACCGACCACGTTCGAAACGGGATCATGTTGATCGGGAGGGGTCTGGCGTACCGCAAAACGGAGGAAACGGACCTCCTGCGGTCGAAACGGGGGTCCTGTTCATCGGGAGGGGTGTGGCGTACCGCAAAACGGGACTCCACGGGATACTGTTCATCTCCACCGTCACCCCCCTCCAGCCTCCACGAGCTACTGTTCATCCACCGCCGACCTCCTCAAGCCTCCACCTGCGACTGTTCATCCAGCCTCCACCGCGCGCTACTCCACCGGCTACTGTTCAACCAGCCCTCTCCACGGGCTCCTGTTCAACCACCCCTCCACGGGCTACAGTTCATCCTGCCCTCCACCGTCTACTGTTCATCCTGCTCTCCACGGGGTGGTCCTGTTCATCCTGCTCTCCATGGGGTGGTCCTGTTCATCCAGCCCCAACCGGCTCGATCGATCGGGTCATGTTCATCTAGAGGCAACACCATGGGGTCCTGTTCATCCACCCCCACCAGGAACTGTTCATCCAACCCCCTCCCCCCCTCCCCCCGCAACGCTCACTGTTCATCCAGAGGCAGCATTGATCGGCTTCAGTTAGCAGCAGTAGCGAAGGAATCGCTTGATCGGGTTCAGTTAACAGCCATCGATCGATCGCTCGGGTTCACTAACGCGTAGCCTGCAGTGCAATCGCTCAAGTTCAGTTAGATCCCAACGCCTCGCTCGGGTTTAGTTAGAGCCAACGCCTCGCACACATGCGCGTACGTGTACGAGAGAAGCGCGCATCGCTCGGCCCCCGACCTCCCACCGTAACCGGGAACTCCCCGAAATTTTCCTCCCCCTCGCTTCTACCATGGTTTTTTCCGTCATGGACGACCCAAAGAATGTCATGCAGCTGCGTCTCCGGCCGGCCCAGGACGAAAAGCCCATTTTCTGTCTTGATTTTTTGTCACAGAAGTAGGAGCCCACCACATCTATGATGATACCAGGTTTTGTCACAATTATCGTCATAGAAGTGTCATATGTATGACAGAAAAAAATTCCTTTGGCCCAAAATGTCACGGATGTGTCTTCTTTAGTAGTGGGGGTGGGCGCGCCCCCCTGCCTCATGGTTTCCTCGTTGCTTTCTTGACATGGACTCCAAGTCTCCTGGGTTGCTTTCCTTCCAAAAATAACTTCTCCAGAAGGTTTCATTCCATTTCGACTCTGTTTGATATTCCTATTCTTCGAAACACTGAAACAAGGGAAAAACAGGAACTGGCACTGGGATCTGGGTCAATATATTAGTCCCAAAAATAATATAAAAGTGGCTAATAAAGCCCAATAATGTCCAAAACAGTAAAAATATAGCATGGAGCAATCAAAAATTATAGATACGTTGGAGACGTATCAAGTAGACATCAGAGTTCATTAAATAATTTGATTAGATGAACTTAATTATCATAAACATAGTCTAAAAACCTTTGCAATATGTCTTGTAGATCAAATGGCCCACGCTAATGTTGCCCTCAACTTCAACGCGTTCCTAGAGAAAACCAAGCTGAAAGACGATGGTAGCAACTATACAGACTGGGTCCGAAACTTGAGGACCATCCTCATAGCTGCCAAGAAAGCATATGTCCTTGAAGCACCGCTAGGTGAAGCACCTGTTTTCCCAGCAACTCAAGACATTATGAACGCCTGACAGTCGCGTAGTGATGATTACTCCCTGGTTCAGTGCGACATGCTTTACAGCTTAGAACTGGGGCTCCAAAAGCGTTTTGAGCAGCACGGAGCATATGATATGTTCCAAGAGCTGAAAATGGTTTTCCAAGCTCATGCCTGGGTCGAGAGACATGAAGTCTCTAACAAGTTCTATAGTTGTAAGATGGAGGAGAATAGTTCTGTTAGCGAGCACATACTCAAAATGTCCGGGTTGCACAACCGCTTATCTCAGCTGGGAGTCAATCTCCCAGATGACGCTGTCATTGACAGAATCCTTCAGTCGCTCCCACCTAGCTACAAGAGCTTTGTGATGAATTTCAATATGCAGGGGATGGAGAAAACTATTCCTGAGGTATATTAAATGCTGAAATCAGCGGAGGTGGAGATCAAAAAGGAACATCAAGTGTTGATGGTCAATAAAACCACTAGTTTCAAGAAAGGCAAGGGTAAGAAGAACTTCAAGAAGGACGGCTAGGGAGTTGCCGTGCCCGGTAAGCCAGTTTCCGGGAAGAAGCCAAAGCATGGACCCAAACCTGAGACCGAGTGCTTTTATTGCAAGGGAAACGGTCACTGGAAGCGGAACTGCCCCAAGTACTTAGCGGATAAGAAGGCCGGCAATACCAAAGGTATATATGATATACATGTTATTGATGTGTACCTTACGAGCACTCGTAGTAGCTCCTGGGTATTTGATACCAGTGCAGTTGCTCATATTTGTAACTCAAAGCAGGAGCTGCAGAATAAGCGGAGACTGGCGAAGGACGAGGTGACGATGCGCGTCGGGAATGGTTCCAAGGTCGATGTGATCGCCGTCGGCACGCTACCTCTACATTTACCTACAGGGTTAGTTTTAAACCTCAATAATTGTTATTTAGTGCCAGCTTTGAGCATGAACATTGTATCTGGATCTCGCTTAATGCGAGATGGCTACTCATTTAAATCTGAGAATAATGGTTGTTCTATTTATGTGAGAGATATGTTTTATGGTCATGCCCCGCTGGTCAACGGTTTATTCTTATTTAATCTCGAACGTGATGTTACACATATTCATAGTGTGAATGCCAAAAGATGTAAGGTTGATAATGATAGTCCCACATACTTGTGGCACTGCCGCCTTGGTCACATTGGTGTCAAACGCATGAAGAAACTCCATGCAGATGGAATTTTGGAGTCTCTTGATTATGAATCATTTGACACGTGTGAACCATGCCTCATGGGCAAAATGACCAAGACTCCGTTCTTTGGAACAATGGAGCGAGCAACCAACTTATTGGAAATCATACATACTAATGTGTGCGGTTCAATGAGCGTTGAGGCTCGCGGTGGTTATCATTATGTTCTCACCCTCACTGATGACTTAAGTAGATATGGGTATGTCTACTTAATGAAACACAAGTCTGAGACCTTTGAAAGGTTCAAGGAATTTCAGAGTGAGGTAGAGAATCAACGTGACAGGAGAATAAAGTTCTTATGATCAGATCGTGGGGGAGAATATTTGAGTCACAAATTTGGCACGCACTTAAGGAAATGTGGAATTGTTTCACAACTCACGCCACCTGGAACACCTCAGCGTAATGGTGTGTCCGAACATCGTAATCGCACTCTATTAGATATGGTGCGATCTATGATGTCTCTTACTGATCTACCGCTATCATTTTGGGGTTATGCTTTAGAGACTGCCACATTCACTTTAAATAGGGCTCCGTCGAAATCCATTGAGACGACACCATATGAATTATGGTTTGGGAAGAAACCTAAGTTGTCGTTTCTGAAAGTTTGGGGATGCGATGCTTATGTCAAGAAACTTCAACCTGAAAATCTCGAACCCAAGTGAGAAAAATGTGTCTTCATAGGATACCCTAAGGAAACTATTGGGTATACCTTCTACCTCAGATCCGAAGGCAAGACCTTTGTTGCCAAGAATGGATCCTTTCTAGAGAAAGAGTTTCTCTCGAAAGAAGTAAGTGGGAGGAAAGTAGAACTTGATGAAGTACCGCCTCTTGAACCAGAAAGTAGCGCAGATCAAGAAAATGTTTCTATGGTGCGTGCACCGACTGGAGAGGAAGTTAATGATGATGATCAAGGAACTTCGGATCAAGTTACTACTGAACTTCATAGGTCCACAAGGACACGTTCCACACCAGAATGGTATGGCAACCCTGTCCTAGAAATAATGTTGTTAGACAACGGTGAACCTTCGAACTATGAAGAAGCGATGGCGGGCCCAGATTCCAACAAATGGCTTGAAGCCATGAAATCCGAGATAGGATCCATGTATGAAAACAAAGTATGGACTTTGACAGACTTGCCCGATGATCGACGAGCCATAGAAAATAAATGGATCTTTAAGAAGAAGACAGACGCGGATGGCAATGTGACCATCTATAAAGCTCGTCTTGTCGCTAAGGGTTATCGACAAGTTCAAGGGGTTGACTACGATGAGACCTTCTCACCTGTAGCAAAGCTGAAGTCTGTCCGAATCATGTTAGTAATTGCCGCATTCTATGATTATGAGATATGGCAAATGGACGTCAAAACGACATTCCTTAATGGTTTCCTTAAGGAAGAATTGTATATGATGCAACCGGAAGGTTTTGTCGATCCTAAGAATGCTGACAAGGTATGCAAGCTCCAACGCTCAATCTATGGGCTGGTGCAAGCATCTCGGAGTTGGAACATTCACTTTGATGAGATGATCAAAGCGTTTGGGTTTACGCAGATTTATGGAGAAGCCTATGTTTACAAGAAAGTGAGTGGGAGCTCTGTAGCATTTCTCATATTTATATGTGGATGACATACTATTGATGGGAAATGATATAGAATTCTTGGACAACATAAAGGCCTACTTGAATAAGTGTTTTTCAATGAAGGACCTTGGAGAAGCTGCTTACATATTAGGCATCAAGATCTATAGAGATAGATCGAGATGCCTCATTGGTCTTTCACAAAGCACATAGCTTGACAAGATATTGAATAGGTTCAATATGGATCATCCCAAGAAGGGGTTCTTGCCTGTATTGCAAGGTGTGAGATTGAGCATGGCTCAATGCCCGACCATGGCAGAAGATAGAGAAAAGATGAGTGTCATCCCCTATGCCTCGTCCATAGGGTCTATTATGTATGCCATACTATGTACCAGACCTGATGTAAACCTTGTTGTAAGTTTGGTAGGAAGGTACCAAAGTAATCCCGGCATGGAACACTAGACAACGGTCAAGAATATCCTGAAGTACCTGAAAAGAACTAAGGATATGTTTCTCGTTTATGGAGGTGACGAAGAGCTCGTCGTAAAGGGTTAGTCGATGCTAGCTTCAACACAGATCTGGATGACTCCAAGTCACAAACCGGATACATGTATATTTTGAATGGTGGGGCAGTCAGCTGGTGCAGTTGCAAACAAAGCGTCATGGCAGGATCTACATGTGAAGCGGAGTACATGGCAGCCTCGGAGGTAGCACATGAAGCAATCTGGACGAAGGAGTTCATTACCGACCTAGGAGTTATTCCCAATGCATCGGGCCCGATGGCTCTCTTCTATGACAACACTGGAGCTATTGCCCTGGCCAAGGAGCCTAGGTTTCACAAGAAGACCAGGCATATCAAGCGTCGCTTCAACTCCATTCATGAAAATGTTCAAGATGGAGACATAGATATTTATAAAGTGCATACGGACCTGAATGTTGCAAATTCGTTGACTAAACCTCTTCCACGAGCAAAACATGATCAACGGGAACTCCGCAACAAAATGACTCACGTTGCCACAATTGTAGCAAGTCATTACACGTTGCTTGCTCTTCGTGCCACTTGAGTTGTTTTTGCTAAAGTTTGGCCTCGAGTTTTTCTTGCTCCAAAATTGTGCTTGATCCAATTGTCATCTGTGTCCTTGCTCCCGTGATCTCGTAGTGAGACCGCAAGTTTGGTTACTCTCCGATAAAGCTCACGAGGTTCTTCATCTTCTTTCATTGCAAACTCATCGGCCTCATCTTGCACCACTTCATAGTTGGAGCGTTGAATGCTTGCGCTTCCCCGGTAGAGAGAGACAACACAATGCTATGCATCTTTGGCCAAGGCGAAGGGACGAAGATGAGGTAGGTCTTCGGGTGGAATTGCATCTTGAATGATGAAGAGAGCATTCTCATTGAATTGATTGTCCGCGGCTTCTCGAGGAGTGAAGTTGCTTGGATCATGCGGATAGAAACCTTCTTCAATGATTCTCCAAAGGTTAGTGTTCACATGATTTAAATGACGTTTAAAGCGGTAAACCCAAGAATCAAAGTCCTCATTTTTCACAATCTTAGGGGCAGGACCGGCATGATTCAAATGAGTGGAAGGAACCGGTCCACCATAAACAAGCGGTGGTTCCACATGAGCAAAGATGTCGGTTCCATTTTTACCACTAGAAGAAGGAGCCTTTTCACTACTAGCTTCCCCCTTATCGGAGATAGCATCCGTCACCTTGTCGGGGGGATCACCTACTTTCAACGATGTGGTGGATAGTTTAAGCCCCTCAAGGAATTTAGTAAACATGCTTTCAACCTCGGTCGTCATGGAGGTTTTCAATGTCTCCAAGGCCACATTGAACTCCTCACGAGAGACCGAGGTTCCCCCATCTCCCATAGACGAGGTCGGATTCGCACCGGAGTGTTCCTCCACATCGTCTACGGTATCAACCATACTCTTTGGACGGTAAAGTCCTTAATAAAGAGATGAGGCTCTGATACCAATTTAAAGGATCGATATGGTTGACTAGAGGGGGTGAATAGGCAACTAACAATTTTTAGCTTTTCTTTAGCAATTTAAACTTTGCATCAAAGTAGGTTGTCTAGATATGCAACTAGGTGAGCAACCTATATGATGCAACAAGGATAGGAACACAAGCAAGCAAATAATATGAAACAAATAAGCTTGCACAAGTAAAGGCACGAGATAACCAAGAGTGGAGACGGTGGAGACGAGGATGTGTTGCCGAAGTTCCTTCCCTTTGAGAGGAAGTGCGTCTCCGTTGGAGCTGTGTGGAGGCACAATGCTCCCCAAGAAGCCACTAGGGCTACCGTATTCTCCTCACGCCCTCACACAATGCAAGATGTCATGATTCCACTATTGGTGCCCTTGGAGGCGGTTACCGAACCTTTACAAACAAGGTTGGGGCAAGCTCCACAACTCAATTGGAGGCTCCCAACAACACCATGAAGCTTCACCACAATGGACTATGGCTTCACGGTGACCTCAACCGTCTAGGATGCTCAAACACCCAAGAGTAACAAGATCCGCAAGGGATTAGTGGGGGGAATCAGATATCTCTTGGTGGAAGTGTGGATCGAGGCCTTCTCAACCACTCCCGAGCAAATCAACAAGTTTGATTGGCTAGGGAGTGAGATCGGGTGAAAATGGAGCTTAGAGCAATAATGGAGCTTGGGGGTGGAAGAGGTGAGTCAACGGGGAAGAAGGGGACCCCTTATATAGTGTGGGGCAAAGATCCAACCGTTACCCACCAACCAGCTAGTGGCCAGCGGTACTACCGTGCCTGGCCAGCGATACTACCGCAGGGTCGCGCGGTACTACTGCTTGCAACCAAGCGGTACTACCGCACGGCTGTGCGGTACTACCGTACAGACCCACGGTACTACCGCAACCCCAGCGATAGAAAAGATAAAACAGACGCGCAGGAACTGGGGGCGGTACTTCCGCAAGCGCGGTACTACTGCGCCCCCCATGCGGTACTACCGCAAGGCAGAAATCCCCTAGCCAGGGGAAAGGAAACTTCTGTGCCTACTTCCGTAAAGAAACGAAAGTAGCAAAAACCTGACACGGTAGTACTGTCGAGGGGCGGTACTACTGCCTGACTACATAGCGCGGTACTACTGCGCGGCCAAAACGGTACTACCGCGGTAGGTGTGGATGTAAAAAATTACATCCGCCCCTACTACCACGAGGGGGCGGCACTAGCCTGGTGGGCAGCGGTAGTGCGGCTCCAGGAGAGCGGTACTACCGTGGGCACCTGCAGTACTACCGCGCCACCGCGCGGTACTGCCGTGGATGCCTACGGTACTACCGCTTTCTTGAGAGCAGTACTACCGCGACCAACCACAACAGCCAGACAAGGGAGGCAAGAAAACGGAGGAAGCTCCAAGGGAAAAGGAGGGGACAAGAAGGAGACGTGTACGTGATGATTCCACCCAAACCTTTCCAACGCGGACCCCCTCTTAATAGTACGGCTTTCCTACGACTCAAATCCACCAAAAAGAAACGTAGAAAAGACGTCGTCTTCATCAGTCTTCGAGGGGCACCCAACCGTCTTGTGCCTAGCAATGAAGTGTCTGGAATACTCAAGGCACACGACTAGTCCGCAAATGTGTTGTCATCAATCACCAAAACACTTAGGGATAAATATGCCCTTACAATGGGACTGAATATGATCCACCTTTACCTAGAAGGCGTTCCAAGAATTCAGAATTTTCTAATCTTGATGCTAAATTTGATAAAAGTGAGATTAAAGAAATTAAAACCCTAGATGTTGCTAAACCCACTATTATGGATTTCAAGGAATTTAACTATGAAAATTGCTCTTTGATTGATTGTATTTCCTTGTTGCAATCCGTGCTAAATTCTCCTCACGCTTATAGTCAAAATAAAGCGTTTACTAAACATATCGTTGATGCCTTGATGCAATCTTATGAAGAAAAACTTGAATTGGAAGTTTCTATCCCTAGAAAACTTTATGATGAGTGGGAACCAACTATTAAAATTAAATTAAAGATCATGAATGCTATGCTTTATGTGATTTGGGTGCTAGTGTTTCCACGATACCAAAGACTTTGTGTGATTTATTAGGTTTCCGTGATTTTGATGATTGCTCTCTAAATTTGCACCTTGCGGATTCCACTATTAAGAAACCTATGGGAAGAATTAATGATGTTCTTATTGTTGCAAATAGGAATTATGTGCCCGTATATTTTATTGTTCTTGACATAGATTGCAATCCTTCATGTCCTATTATTCTTGGTAGACCTTTTCTTAGAACGATTGGTGCAATTATTGATATGAAGGAAGGAAATATTAGATTCCAATTTACATTAAGGAAAGGCATGGAACACTTTCCTAGAAATAAAATTAAATTACCTTATGAATCTATTATGAGAGCCGCTTATGGATTGCCTACCAAAGATGGCAATACCCAGATCTATTCTTGCTTGTTATGCCTAGCTAGGGGCGTTAAACAATAGCGCTTGTTGGGAGGCAACCCAATTTTATTTTTATCTCTTGCCTTTTGCTCCTGTTTAGTAATAAATAATTTATCTAGCCTATTTTTGGTTGTGTTTTGTGTGTTTAATTAGTGTTTGTGCCAAGTAGAACCGTTGGGAAGTCTTGGGGAAAGTCTTGTTGAACTTGCTGTAAAAAATAGAAACTTTAGCACTCACAAGAACTGCTGTCATTTTTATTTAGAAAGTGCTATTTAGTTAATTCTTTTTGCAGATTATTAATAGATAAAATCCTCACGTCTATCAGTTTATTTTAGAATTTTTGGGGCTCCAGATCTTGCGCTAGCTACAGATTACTACAGACTGTTCTGTTTTTGACAGATTCTGTTTTTCGTGTGTTGTTTGCTTATTTTGATGAATCTATGGCTAGTAAAATAGTTTATAAACCATAGAAAAGTTGGAATACAGTAGTTATAACACCAATATAAATAAAGAATGAGTTCATTACAGTACCTTGAAGTGGTCTTTTATTTTCTTTCGCTAACGGAGCTCACGAGATTTTCTACTTTAAGTTTTGTGTTGTGAAGTTTTCAAGTTTTGGGTAAATATTTGATGGATTATGGAACAAGGAGTGGAAAGAGCCTAAGCTTGGGGATGCCCATGGCACCCCCAAGATAATCTAAGAACACCTAAAAGTCAAAGCTTGGGGACGCCCCGGAAAGCATCCCCTCTTTCGTCTACTTCTATCGGTAACTTTACTTGGAGCTATATTTTTATTCGCCACATGATATGTGTTTTGCTTGGAGCGTCTTGTATGATTTGAGTCTTTGCTTGTTAGTTTACCACAATCATCCTTGCTGTACACACCTTTTAAGAGAGCCATACATGATTTTGAATTTGTTAGAATACTCTATGTGCTTCACTTATATGTTTTGAGTTATATAGTTTTGCTCTAGTACTTCACTTATATCTTTTAGAGCACGGTGGTGGATTTGTTTTATAGAAACTATTGATCTCTCATGCTTCACTTAGATTATTTTGAGAGTCTTAATAGCATGGTAATTTGCTTAAAATCCTAATATGCTAGGTATTCAAGATTAGTAAAATTTTCTTAAGAGTGTTTTGAATACTAAGAGAAGTTTGATGCTTGATGATTGTTTTGAGATATGGAAGTAATAATATCAAAGTCGTGCTAGTTGAGTAGTTATTAAATTAAGAAATACTTATATTGAAGTTTGCAAGTCCCGTAGCATGCACGTATGGTAAACGTTATGCAACAAATTTGAAACATGAGGTGTTATTTGATTGTCTTCCTTATGAGTGGCGGTCGGGGACGAGCGATGGTCTTTTCATACCAATCTATCCCCCTAGGAGCATGCGCGTAGTACCGAGGTTTTTGATGACTTGTAGATTTTTGCAATAAGTATGTGAGTTCTTTATGACTAATGTTGAGTCCATGCATTATACGCACTCTCACCCTTCCATCCTTGCTAGCCTCTTCGGTACCGTGCATTGCCCTTTCTCACATTGAGAGTTGGTGCAAACTTCGCCGGTGCATCCAAACCCCGTGATATGATATGCTCTGTCACACATAAACCTCCTTATATCTTCCTCAAAACAGCCACCATACCTACCTATTACGGCATTTCCATAGCCATTTCGAGATATATTGCCATGCAACTTTCCACCATTCCGTTCATCATGACACATTCATTATTGTCATTTGCTTTGCATGATCATGTAGTTGACATCGTATTTGTGGCAAAGCCACCGTTCATTATTCTTTCATACATGTCACTCTTGGTTCATTGCATATCTCGGTACACCGCCGGAGGCATTCATATAGAGTCATACTTTGTTCTAGTATCGAGTTGTAATCATTGAGTTGTAAATAAATAGAAGTGTGATGATCATCATTAATAGAGCATTGTCCCAAAAAAAAGAAGGGCCAAAAAAAGGAAGGCCAAATAAAAAGGAGGAAAAAATATAAAAATAAAAGGGGCAATGCTACTATCCTTTTTTCCACACTTGTGCTTCAAAGTAGTACCGTAATCTTCATGATAGAGAGTCTCTTGTTTTGTCACTTTCATATACTAGTGAGAATTTTTCATTATAGAACTTGGCTTGTATATTCCAACAATGGGCCTCCTCAAGTGCCCTAGGTCTTCGTGAGGAAGCAAGTTGGATGCAAACCCACTAGTTTCTTTTGTTGAGCTTTCATACATTTATAGCTCTAGTGCATCCATTGCATGGCAATCCCTACTCCTTGCATTAACATCAATCGGTGGGCATCTCCATAGCCCATTGATTAGCCTCGTTGATGTGAGGCTTTCTCTTTTTTTTGTCTTCTCCACATAACCCCCTCATTATATTCTATTCCACCTATAGTGCTATGTCCATGGCTCGCGCTCATATATTGCGTGAAAGTTTATAGGTTTGAGATTACTAAAGTATGAAACAATTGCTTGGCTTGTCATCGGGGTTGTGCATGATGAGAGCATTCTTGTGTGACGAAAATGAAACATGACTAAACTATATGATTTTGTAGGGATGAACTTTCTTTGGCCATGTTATTTTGAGAAGACATGATTGCTTAGTTAGTATGCTTGAAGTATTATCATTTTTATGTCAATATGAACTTTTGTCTTAAATCTTTTGGATCTGAATATTCATACCATAATTAAGAAGAATTACATTAAAATTATGCCAAGTAGCACTCCGCATCAAAAATTCTGTTTTTATCATTTACCTATTCGAGGACGAGTAGGAATTAAGCTTGGGGATGCTTGATACGTCTCCAACGTATCTATAATTTTTGATTGCTCCATGTTATATTATCTACTGTTTTGGACATTATTAGGCTTTATTATCCACTTTTATATTATTTTTGGGACTAGCCTATTAACCGAAGGCCCAGCCCAGAATTACTGTTTTTTGCCTGTTTTAGGGTTTCGAAGAAAAGGAATATCAAACGGAGTCCAAACGGAATGAAACCTTCGGGAACGTGATTTTCTCAACAAACAAGACCCGGGAGACTTGGACCCTACGTCAAGAAAGAAAAGAGGGGGCCACGAGGTAGGGGGCGCGCTTGCCTACCCTAGGCGCGCCCTCCACCCTCATGGGCCCCCTGTTGCTCCACCGACGTACTCCTTCCTCCTATATATACCCATGTACCCCTAAATGATCAGATACGGAGCCAAAAACCTAATTCCACCTTCGCAACTTTTTGTATCCATGAGATCCCATCTTGGGGCCTGTTCCGGAGCTCCGCCGGAGGGGGCATCGATCACGGAGGGCTTCTACATCAACACCATAGCCCCTCCGATGAAGTGTGAGTAGTTTACCTCAGACCTACGGGTCCATAGTTAGTAGCTTGATGGCTTCTTCTCTCTTTTTGGATCTCAATACAATGTTCTCCTCCTCTCTTGTGGAGAACCCTTTGATGTAATCTTCTTTTTGCGGTGTGTTTGTTGAGACCGATGAATTGTGGGTTTATGATCAAGTCTATCTATGAACAATATTTGAATCTTCTCTGAATTCTTTTATATATGATTGGTTATCTTTGCAAGTTTTTTTGAATTATCAGTTTGGTTTGGCCTACTAGATTGATCTTTCTTGCAATGGGAGAAGTGCTTAGCTTTGGGTTCAATCTTGTGGTGTCCTTTCCCGGTGACAGTAAGGGCAGCAAGGCACGTATTGTATTGTTGTCATCGAGAATAACAAGATGGCGTTTTCTTCATATTGCATGAGTCTATCCCTCTACATCATGTCATCTTGCTTAAGGCGTTACTCTGTTTTTAACTTAATACTTTAGATGCATGCTGGATAGCGGTTGATGAGTGGAGTAATAGTAGTAGATGCAGACAGGAGTCGGTCTATTTGTCTCGGACATGATGCATATATACATGATCATACCTAGATATTCTCATAACTATGCTTAATTCTGTCAATTGCTCAATAGTAATTTGTTCAGCCACGGTAGAATACTTATGCTCTTGAGAGAAGCCACAAGTGAAACCTATGGCCCCCGGGTCTATCTCTATCATATTAATCTCCTACTACTTAGTTATTTCCTTTGCTATTTACTTTGCCTTTATTTTACTTTGCATCTTTATCATAAAAATACCAAAAATATTATCTTATCATATCTATCAGATCTCACTCTCGTAAGTGACCTTATAGGGATTGACAACCCCTATTTGCGTTGGTTGCAAGGATTTATTTGTTTTGTGCAGGTACGAGGGACTTGCGCGTAGCCTCCTACTGGATTGATACCTTGGTTCTCAAAAACTGAGGAAAATACTTACGCTACTTTGCTGCATCACCCCTTCCTCTTCGGTGAAAACCAACGCAGTGCTCAAGAGGTAGCAGCTATACGTGTGTTGAACATGGAGGCGCCGTTGTTCGGCGCTTAGATCGGAATCAACCGCGATCTGAATCGCTGCGACTAAGACTCCTTCATCCGCGTTCTTATAACGCTTCCGCATCGCGATCTTCAAGGGTATGAAGATACACTCCCCTCTCTCTCGTTGCTAGTCTCTCCATAGATTGATCTTGGTGATGTGTAGAAATTTTTTAATTTCTGTAACAATCCCCAACAGCAATGGCACTCAAAGTCACTACTGTCGCGCATCTTGTCGCAATGTGGTGCCATTTCCAGCAACCATCCCAACACAGCCGCAATGGCGGCCATCAACCCCTCCATTTGCATTTGTTTGTGGAGCCGCATGACGCTGATTAGAAAATCTATGGCTTGGAGCATGAATTTGTGGCAGCCTATTGCAGGGGGTGGGAGGAAAGCCCTCGCTTCAATCGGTGGCGCTAAAGCAAAGGGCCGGATAGTGCAAATATCACTATGAGGAAGAAAACTTGTGATGGACCCTTTCCTCGAGAAGATAAGAATATAAGAAGGAGGGCTAAACGTACTGGGTAGGCCCACAGGACGTGAGGCGCACGATTAAGGTGCTCGTCGATGTGCTGTTTTCAGTTGGGCAATTCTAATACTTCCACTTTGGATTTGGCACGCACTATGCGATGGTCAGCTGGCGTGCAGATTCGATCCACCGCCTCCACAGTTGTTTGGATCATGTGCTTGATAGTCGGTCGGTTCGGTCGCTTCAGCCCTCTAGCCGCGACCCACCATTTTTCACTCCCCGTTCGTCCAAGCATTTTTTTGACCGTTGTGACATGCCTCTAGACTAATGTTGCGGCTTACTAAACCTTATCATATGTCGGGTCAGGTCAAGTTTTGGGTTGGGCTTGAACAAGCCCGGATCCGATACAGCAAGACCGAGCCCGACCTGGAGCCTGAAAATGTCCCTTTTCTCGAGCCTGAGTCCAACAGGAAACCAAGTTCGTAAAGTAGTCCGGCCCATATGCTCTTTCTCCTGAAGGCACACGTGTAAGCCCAACTTGAAATGTAGAAAAGCTAAAGCCCAAGCCCAGATCGAATGTAGTGTCCGTCCATGTCCTGGATGCGCGTCGAGGTGGCTCTCCGTCCATGAGTCCCAGGGTCGTGCTCGTGTGGTCCGCCAGGAGGTGGTGTGCCCTACCGCTGCTTGCGGTGCCGGCGGCTCCTGCCCGTGCTGGATTTCGTACATGAGCTGGTGATGTTTTCCCCCGGCCATGCGAGAGGTGGAATATGGACCGCATGGCCACGACATGCAGGGTGTCGGTGTTCTGTGACTCTATGATTATAGCGGGGAGGTGATGTAGCGGCGACGGTGTGATCCAGCACAAAAAATATGGCCTCAATTCTTCGTAGGGGGGAGGGAGGTGGGTGACGTTACAGATGAAAATCCTACCCGTCTTCGGTTTGTGCTGGTGGCGACGACGCCTGTGGGTGTTATCTCCCTTTTTGGAGGCGTCGCTTAGGTTTGTCGGCATCTCCCTTTTTTGTTTGGGTTGCTATCTCCGAGCGAAAGCCTAGGTCTCAGATCGGCGATGGCGGCATCTTGGCGTCGTTCCTCTACTGGGAGCATTGTGTGTTTGGAGACATGGCCTGGAGGTTTTGTGTTGTGGTTCTTTGACGCCGGTGAGTCCAAGACGGTGGCTTTCTCGGGACCAACTGAGTCCCGCCATCCACTCGCCACCTTCTTTCGGCAATCAAGTGTTGTTAGCACATCGGCAAGGGAAGTCCAGTTGAAGTTGTTGCTCTTTAAGGTGATCGGTGTTGGTCAAGACGTGACTTTGTTGCTCTGGTCAGGTAGGTTCTTTTGCATTGATTTTGTAATGTGTGTGGAGGCTTTTTGTTTGGATTAGCTTTGGTGTGGTGTTTATCCTATACTCCCTCCTTTTTTTTAGTCTGCATATAAGATTTGGTCAAAGTCAAACTTTGTAAAGTTTGACCAACTTAGTAGGAAAAAGTATTAACATCTACAATACTAAAACTACATGGTATGAAAAATAACTTCATGATGCATCTATTGATTTCATATTGCGAATCTCAATATTTTTTCTCATAAACTTAGTCAAAGTTAATAAAGTTTGACTTTGATCAAATCTTATATGCAGACTAAAAAGAAATGGAGGGAGTACTTGTTTTTTTAGATAGTCTCTTGTAATTATCTCATGCCTTCTATAAAATATGATACGCTTTGACGTATTATTAAAAAACATTTGCCATCAACAAACGCCAGAGGAAAGTGAAAGAGACAAGCAAGCACTCGCCTAGGATCAGAACGAATTGCAGCCAACACGCGTTCACTCCCATCCAGCTCATCCAGGAATGAAAAGAAAAATGACACACACTACCATTGACGAAAGGTACACCGACGGCTCCCCTCGATCTCTCGTATTTTCTGTCGCATACTTTAGAGTATGCTGCTTAGTGTGGCATGCCCACGGTATTTTTTTAGTAAAAGGCGAAATAATAGTTCTCTTTGTGCTCACCATGCAACTGCGTTCTATCGTATACCAATGCTAGATGACCCGTTACGCCAATGACGCAAAGGCCAAGAGCAAGCCGAGTATTGAAAGAGCACACATAAAAATATTTAGAGACAGATGAGTTGGTCGGAAGATCTTATTGAAACATATGGAAATAAAAAACTGCTGCTGGCAGTGTGATGATTTTCTCTAACCAGTGTAAACATACATAAATAGTCGTCTGAAAATATTAGTAGAAGGGCAGTTGATTACATATATAGAACAAGTGATCACAAACTTCTTTTGACCACAGAGACAGTAATGAGGTCTAAAGTGTACATGTAGTATCATACACGAATGGAAATCTAAAGGCTATACATATCTTGCTCAGAGCAACGCCAAAAGGGGAAAGATACTGGATCGATTGATACAAAATAAAAGGTGGCTGTTGTTGGTTAGGACATATAGACTGAAGGTCACCAGAAACTATCTTATGTAGTCTTCACGCGCTGCTCTGACTTCCAATATAGCGTAACCTCTGCATCAATTCTTCAATGCTTGGATTAGCTACTACTCCCTCCATTCCAAAATAGATGAACCAATTTTGTACTAACTCTAGTACAAAGTTGGTTCATCTATTTTGGAACGGAGGGAGTACTTTAGTTCTTTTGATAAGATGGTTTTTACACCAGTAGCAGCACCCCTAAGATTAGCAAGTTTCCAGCGAAAGGACCACATGAGTATCACATATATCTGTATCCTATATGAAGAGAAACAGAAACCCAACAAGATGATATAAAGAAACAGAGGTATCAAAACTGTAATTGCTATAAGAACAGAAGCTTGATGCATAGGATTTCGTATTGCTATAACAATAGAAGCTTGATTACAGTGTGATAAAAATAACAAGCGCATAAAGATTGGACACAGCAAATAGAACACAACATAAATAAGCAGTAGATGTATCGAATCTTAATACGTAGCTAATTTAACTATATGGCTAATTAGTTTGCATGTACGAAGCAAGTTACTTTTGATGCAACAGGAAGAGTTGCCTGTACATGCAACAGGAAAATAAATAAAACGTATATTAGATTTTGAAGTAAAATGATGTTTTATTGGGCCTATGATCCATTTGAATATAGTTGTGGCAGAAAAGTAGTTTGATCAAATGGCATAACATGCATCGTGTGAAGAAGAAAGCAATTTTGAGAGCCACAGAGAAGGATGCTTTGGTTGTCAAATAAGACAAGGTAAAGGAAGAACAAGAGGCGGCACGCCATATCGTACGTTGAACTGGTTGGATGTAACAGACTATGAGTCTTTACCTCTTGCCTTTAGCCTGTTCAACAAGAATGTTCTTTGGCTCTTCAGTAGCTGCAGCTTCAGTTTCCTAACCAACCTGTTTAGTTTGCTGCTATTAAATATCATTGTACAGGAAGCATGGTTTGTGCAAAAGAGGAAAGGTATTTGCATATAAAACATAGGCATAGACACTTGACACAGCTTAGGTACTCTCTCACTGGTAGGCACTAAAGATAGAACGCGCTCGTTTATAATTTTCAGCTACTTGGTTCGTTGGTGTTAGAATTGCTCTTTCTTTTAGATAATCAACGTCAGAATACCTAGTAGGAACATCTTTGTATACAACCTGAACAATGGCATCAATTTTGTCACCATCAGTATGTATTAAAAGCTCATCAGGGATGGTTATCCATGATGGGTCCGACTCCCCCTCATGGGCAACAGCAGGCGACAAGAAATTAATGAACAACAAGAAGATTCAGACAAACAAGCAGAAGCATTAAAGCAGTGCACAGGAGCATTAAAGCATATATTATCTTAACACTGTGGAAATTGTGCATAAGGCCTGAAGACTGAATCAATTCAGCATTATTGGTCAACCCTACTGTTGGTATATTTTAAATTTTTCTGATACATCTGGTCTCAGCAGCTACTAAAAGAACTGGTTCAAATAACTCCATATGAGCATTCTAGATTATCAAACCTTTTGAAATTTCTTTCTTGTCACATCTTTAATGACCAAGATAGAAGAGAAATAGACTGCACACAAAACATAGCAACAACCAACATTTAGTCTGGATCAGACAAACTATATTGGATGTTATGCGAGTTAAGACTGATGAATAGAGATATGCTGAGAAAATGTTTAACCAAACCACAGACATGAAGACCATTTTTCTGAATCAAAAAGGGCAGCTACAATTGTGTGTGTTAAACAGAACGATAATAGCTCAAATAGGCTGAGAAATAACATAAAAACTCTTAAATCAGGACCATGGCGGATTCATCAAGAACCAAGATAAATTAGCCATCATGAATTGATGATACTTGGGTAGCTCGTCCAAATGAAACTAAATTTCAACCACAGTTACTCAGTTTCAAAGAAAACACTACATATTCAGTTCCAAGTGGACTCGGCACGCATTGACTGAAAAATAGCTCATGTGCCAAGATAGTAAACTGATAACACATTTATGGTGTTCGTGATAAACTGAATTTATTAACAAATCTAAATAGAGGCCAGGTGTACCAAACCCCATGCCCATGCAAACCTAGCCATCTTCAAGGTCTGTGCGAGAAGACAAGAAGGAAATCAAAGCACTTTTAAACTAACCGAGCAATCCTTAAAACCAATACACTGTCTAGAAATCATAGGAACCTGCACTCAGAGCAGAAGCAACCATACCAGAGAAAAACCTGCAAAATCTTCTTATCCAGCCAACGAATATACAGACGTAGACAACACACAGCCTACCTTGGACCAAACCAAATCGAGCAACAAACTAACAAGGGAGCGGCCACACCCATCGACATGTAGGGCCAAACGCAGCAACAGGAATTAAGATAAACTGCATTCTACGTACAGCAGCAAAAATAAATCTGATTCACCTTAACAAATCTAATGATTATACACACAGTACTTTTGCTTCTTTTAACTTCACCATAGGCTGATTGTCAGTTTGTACTTCTGTGATATAAAGTATGAACATATTTTCAGCAAACTATACTATTTTATCCAAGCACCGAGAAGTAAGATATTACTTTATCAAAGCATAAATTATCATCTACAATTATATAGCTTAAAAGCCATGAAGATATACCAGTTTGTGTACATTTAACAAGATGTTAGATACTAATTCCCCTCCAATCTGTGTGAATCCTTAGGATAAAAAAATTCCTATGACAATACTTACAGATCCCAGTATACAACACCAACAAGTGTATCCATGTTTCCAGAAAAAAAATATTACCAAATCTTTTGGTTGCAATGAATCTAAGAAAGCAAAATTTGAACAATAGCACCGAAAACACCAAAGGCCCGGCTCGACTACATTTGAACAATAGCATTGTTGCCTTGTCAACTATCTGCACACTTGTAAAATTATATCAATTTTTAAAATCTGTTTTCAAAGTACTTCTCGTCTATGAGAAAAAGATTCCATTGCAAGTACCTATATGCACACAACATTCATGCAAATAAAGAATACATATTAGAGCCTTGATCACCACATTCGCTTCAAAGCTAGCTAAAAAATTCATACAGAGAATATAGATATGCAGTTGAGCCTGCAACCTAAACATTGGGTTCATAGAAAAGTAGTAATTAAGGGTAACAATAAAAAGCAAAAGCATATCAGAGATGCATCAAGTACTGATGCATGTAATATATATGGTCCAGGGATATAAAAAGTAGCTAATTCCACATTCATTGACCCATAGTGTGCTTAACCGAAAATAGTACAATGTATGTTAATCAACTAAATGGCAACTATAGAAAGGGAAATAGTACAATGTATGTTAATCGACTAAATGGCAAATGTAGAAAGGGAAATGGGGATAAGATGCAACCTTCATGTCTTCATTAGTTCATTAGTATCAGTCTCATCACGAGAAGCAAGCCATCTGGATAAAATCCAATCCCCCTCACAAAAATTTCAATTCACCTTCCATCTTATGTATAAATAGCCAATAGCAATGGCTCCAATCAGCAATAACAGTTAAAAAGTAAGCTACATGGCCTGCAAGGGAATGATTTTGCTTCAGTCGTTGTAAAAAAACAAGCTTTTGCTTAACTTAGCTAGATAAAATGCAGAATTTAGATTACGGGCAAAACTTCACACATCCGCTACTCCCAACCAGTTGTAATCCATCCAAGCAAAAGAAACCACATCATGGGGAAAAAAAGAATTTTTGCCTACCTTGGTGTTGTAAGCAAGAAGATGTGCCGGCCGGTGGCTAAGCGAGCTCCATGGAAGGGTTGGGGGAGACAAGACCGGTGGGAGTCAACAGCCAACACCATGGCCGGTCCAAACAGAGCCACCTCGCTCGTCGGCAACCGCTCCTCCCCTCCTTCTCTGGCCGACGAGGCCCTAGAGGACGCACATCCGCCACCCCTCATTAGGGGTATCTTTTTAGAATTTTTGCAGCTAAGCACATGGATGAACAAAGAGATAAGAAGAGTCATTAGTCACTGACTTTTTTTAACTTGCAGTGCAATAAGAAGGAAACTTGGTGATGTTGTCCCCAAAGAGGTCCAGGATAACCTGATTACCAAACAATACACTAAGTGATTAGGCAGAAAATCGCACATCCTTTTTGATGAATTTTAGATGCGCCAAATGCTTAAATCGGTATTTGAATCAAACAACATCTACAAATTTGGGACTGTTTATTATTTGTTGATTGTTCTCAAGTCCAATTCATTATAGATCTATTTGTAGGATTAGCATTCCTCTTCCAATCAATAAGGCTCAGCAATTTCCCGTCATTTCCTTGACAACGAGCACTGCTCGACAGAGTTAATTTTCTTATGGCAAAAATCTTTCAGTCACAAATGGTCGAAAATTATCTATATGTACTTTGTAGATACCCAACGAAATTATCTATATGTACCCAACAATAGAAAAACTGAGAAGTAAGCTTGCAAATACATATCATTACCAAAAATACTTGTCTAGATAAATTCCAAAGTGCTGGCTACATAGATTCAAAAGTCCAATATGCTTGAAGAAGTTTAAATACTCATTAGAATTAAGTGAACAAAAACAATAGAGTATATCTAGAAGAGCAATACCCAGGCTGTAAGACATGCGTACACAATTTTCGCAAAGCCTAATCATTTGGAGAAATCCAGACCATAGGAGGCCTAATGCTCCCCTCGCCGAGTGAGAAGCGCATAATACAAACATGGAAACAGCCAGTCAATGATTTAGCAACTTATTGGCTTTGAGACTCTAGATTCATAACAAATAGATATGCAGTTCTACAAAAGCATATTCTGCCATCGCTCGGCTGACTGGGTGGCGCATCCGTTCGGGGTAGCAGGCAAGCCAATCTGAAATCATGGCGCACGGTGGCACCGGATCCTAATAGAACTTTCCTAATACGAGGGTGGGAAGAGGATGAACCGGAGAGGGAACGAAAGGGACTGAAGGAAGACCTGTGACGGCGACGATGCCGTCCTTCCCTGCCTCGTACCCTCTCAGATCGGGGCCCGAAGCAGCCGCTCCAGCCTCCGTGGTCTCGCGCCCGAGCGACGCCTCTTCGCAGCTCGACGCCGCCACCACCGCTCCTCTCGCCTCTTCATAGGTCGCCGCCGCCGCCGTTGCTCTTCTCGTGCTGCCGCCGCCGCATCCGCCGCTCCCACGCCTCGATCCAACCGACCCCGCATCGGCCGCTCCCACGCCTCGAGCCGGCGCCACCGTCGCCGGGAAGCTCGCC
>NC_041384.1:644688633-644711966 GCF_002162155.2 Triticum dicoccoides | reverse complement strand
GGGGAGTGGAGGGAGGAGGACCTGAGGTGTGAGGAGGGGGAGGGGAACACGGGCTCGTTTGGAAGGAGGGGGACGCTCGCTCGCGCACGTGGATTCCCTTCGCTCGCTCCCTTCTCTCGCTCGCGTTTCCGTTCTCGCGAATACGGCCAACTCCATCGCGTGACCCATTTCTACTCCAAATGATTCGTTTGTGTCCGTTTGAGGTAAAATGAACAAATCAAACGATCTAATACATGAGAGCATATGGACGTTTTGTCCGGCCCGTGTCCGCTTTTGCCCCATTTCTAAACCAAAGTTGCTCTCGGTTTGGGGCCAAAGCGGACAGAAAGCGGACGCCTTTGCGTCCTCGTTGTTCGCCTGTGTCCGCCTCGACCCCACATGTCACTCTCTCCTTTTCTGTACCCGGCCCACCATGTGCATCCACGACCACGACGTATGAGGTGAAAATGGGGTAGTAGCACTGCGTGCAGCGAGTTTGTGCGGCCTCTGTCCGCCGTTTGTTCTCTCTATTTCTACCCTATATGGACAAAATCCGGACAAAATGGGTATAGATTTAGGATCGTGCGGTGGAGTTGGCCTAAAAGGAGACGTGGCTGGTGCCGCTAGTTGGGCGCACTAGCTTATCCTTTATATGTTCAATACCTTGATCCTAACCCACAATATTCCTTGATGCCCAATATCATGTACATACACGGTTGCAACGTCAATTCTTTGTGCAGAACAGAGCCTACACACACCCTGCAAGCGAACGCGCAGAAGAATTAATCAATCGCAGCGGCATGAACCGACGACTGCCCTGCCTCTGGCCGGGAGTTTCCCGGCCGATCGACGGCGGCGTCCGTCGCACCGTGCATCGCCTCGGCCTTGCGTGCATCCTCAGGCTTCAGGACACACTTCGATGGAGCAGTCCGACAGCGCCCGGCCGTGACGGTCAGTTATAGGTAGCTCTGCCCGTGTACGCGCGGCTGATTCTCCGCTGGGTTCCGCAGGCGGCCCTCCGTGGCGTTCCCCGACGCTGCGATCGCAAAACGGCAAACCATTTTTGAGAACAGTAGAATTCATACCTGCAGCAATAAATTTGTACAGCACAAAAGGGCAAAATAACTTTTTTTAAAAGAAAAGGGCAAAATAAATTATTTTTAGGACACAATAAC
The DNA here is from genome assembly GCF_002162155.2 of Triticum dicoccoides. Classification (NCBI taxonomy): domain Eukaryota; kingdom Viridiplantae; phylum Streptophyta; class Magnoliopsida; order Poales; family Poaceae; genus Triticum; species Triticum dicoccoides. Next base: position 644,710,812 of record NC_041384.1, on the reverse strand, counting down.
TGGGCCTCGTATATGAGAACTGCTTGGATGATGATGGGCCAGGAGGAGTAACTCAGGTCCATTACACTCCGGACAAGGCCCTCCTGTACGAGGCCCATACAAGAGGCTGGTTCGGGAGTACGCAGCCATGAGGAGGTAGCAACTCGTTTCGTTTAGTCCCACCTCGCCCAGCGAGGAGCGCACGGGAGGGCGAGGAGGCATCAAATAGAGGGGCAGGGCAGCTGCTACAACTCATACCTTTCTCGGCCTTTTGGCTAAGATCAAGTGTAGTATCTGTTCTTATCAGTTTAATATCTGATATGTGGGCCATGTGCCCACAACGATATTAAATTTATTTTTTATGGGGGAGGGTCCATCACAGTGGCTTGCCACTGGGGCCCTCATGTGTTTCCTGGACGTTGCACTACTGTCCAGGCGTGGCGCACCCCAACCAAATCAGTTTGAAAATTTTGAAGCAGCTAATCTTGGGGCAGTAATTCGTACCAGACTGTTTGTAGGATGGGAGGGTGACGTAGCGAGGGCAATGGCTTCTCCTGCTGTAGGACGACGCCTCGTCGTCCTCCGACCCGCAATCCCGGGGCTGCGACAGATAAATATTGGCTGAGTTGCGTTTTCTTCTTTGCCGAGAAGGGATCCCATGTGTGTGTTATCGTACCTGGTAGTCCTTGTGGAAGCAGAGCCTGAGCTCCTGCACGGAGCCGTTCTTGCAGACGAGGTGCGGCAGCCGGCCGAAGGCGTGGTCAATGGCGTCCACGATGTGCGCCACCGCGTACTTGCGGCCGTTCCGCGGGTAGATCTGCGCTTTCCGCAGAGCTTTCTGCGCGCAGATTGAGAAGCGTGCGCGTTAACGCCGTGCAGAACCATTCACAGCCACGGCGACCTGTGCTGCTACGAACGTGGGGTCATTACCGTGACGTTGTACTTGCTGTAGAGGTAGAGCGCCGTGGAGAAGTAGTCGTACTCGTCCTGTATCTCCGGGTAGCCACACGTTCCATGAGTCGCTGCAACACGCACCAACAGAACAGAGGGTGAGTCCCTCGAGTGTCAGATACCACGGGTCAAGAAGAGCACAAAGCGTATTCATCTCTTCTGCTGGTAAGTAGATTCAGAGAGCGCATGCATACCCCACTGATGAAGAAGACGGTCCAGCCAAAGAAACATCAGCACATGCACGACAGAAACAAAATGAGCCCGTGAGTGAGTGAGCCACAGTGCTGTCTGTTTCTCCTCAATAATATGCTAAGTCGCCGGTGAACTGAACTGCTAGCAGTACCTCGTGGGCCCAGAAGGGGCCTCTCCCGCCGAAGCAGGTGGAGGTGTCGCCGCAGTAGAGCGACGGCCAGTACTTCTCCAGGATCGGCCTCAGCATCGCGATCTGCACGCGCCGGCCAAGCACATTGACTTAATTTAGTTGCATCTCTGGAGAAATGAGCCCGGCATGTGCCGTTCTCACGAGACTCTGACTGAATCGAGGGCTCCTCACGCGTACTGTACCTTGTTCATGTTGAACGTGGTGGTTGGCCTGCAGCACGACGGCCACCCACCGTAGCTGTACTGCGGCCACAGCCCATCTGTTATGTCCGCAACAAAGAAAGATGAAATCGGTATTGTCTATGATCTTGTGACTGATTCTGAATTTTGTGAAATTCTGTTATGTCCGCAACAAAGAAAGATGAAACTGGATATTGTCTATGATCTTGTGACCGATTCTGAATTTTGTTTCTGAACAGCAAACAAAATTCACTAGCATCTGAATACGGAGACAGATTGATGGCTGCATTTTCACTAGCATCTGAAAATTAAACGAAGGGTTGGTGTACTTACGGATCGTGAACCAGTTGAGAGGGTTTGATCTGCAGAGCGCACGCAAAGGGAGAAAGCCGGATGAGAGGAAATTCTCAGGGAGGGGACAACAATGCGTGAGCAAGGGAGGAAGGGAAGCGAGTTGGGGGCACCGTACCGGCAGCAGCCGTTGGAGCTGCAGCAGTGGTTGGTCTGGCGGCAGACGGTGCCGGGCCACTGCAGGGCCAGCACGTAGTGGTCGAACCCGGCCTGCCGCCGCTTCCTCCCGGCCGCCGGCGACGCCAGCAGCGCGCCGGGGAGCAGCACGGCCAGGCAGAGGAAGCAGAGCGACACGAGGAGCCGCCTCCCGCGCCTCGTCCCGTCCATTGCTATCCGCAGCACAAGAGTCTTCTTGGCTCGATGACTCGATCGACCGTGTCTAATAATAATCTACGTGCTACCCACCACCATTAGCTGCCTGGTCTCCCCATGTGATCCGCTGCAATTTATGGCGCCTTCTTTGGAGTGGCTTGGGGGACATGACAGGCATGTATGATTGGTCGACTTTGCTTATTTAGCTTGACGTCGTTGGGAGTAACACTCTCCCCTCGTCTTTGGGTTTTCTTCTCTCTGCAGCGTACGCTTTGCTTCCATGGAGATGGAGGGTGCAAAGTTTCTACGACGGCCAGAAACTTACGTGCATTCTGTTGACAAAGGTATACCAATGGAGCAGCCGGAACCGGAAGTCACACGGCTTGATCTCCTTTCCCCTCTTTCAGTTCGAGGGTACTCTAGAGCATCTCTAACCGACGCATAAAAGCCTTTAGAGGAGGAAACTAAGCAGCTAACCGCACCTAATCGATCCCTCAAACGGTTAGAGGAGGATAACTTTTATTCCTCGACCGTAAAAGTGAGCCCAACTCTCCAAAATATACTCACACCGTGCCTCCCAGAGCAAAAGTTTTGTCCTCCTCTATTCCCGTCTCCGTGGCAACCACTTCCCGGTGTTGCCGCCCATTCTCGCCACAGCCACCACCGATGCCCTCGATTTCGGACGGGATGAAGAGCCAAGACCCTTAACATGACACTGTCGGAAACGACCCCTGCACCGCCGCCCGCACCAAGGAAGAAGTTGGGCACCAAAAACCTCCTCCGGGCAACCACACCGGCAACCACCGCCGGTAGCATGCCGCTGGCAAGGTCGCAAGACCAGTCCTGAGATTTCGGGGGGCCTGAGCGAAGTTAAGACTCAGGGCCCTCTTAATATTGGCCACCATGTATAATTTGTTTATCAGTTGCCATGGCAAAATCGCATAGAGGATATGACATCGTTTTTTTCACGAATACACAAAGGTTGCGTATTTTTTCATTGATAGACAGAAGAGTTATACATCACGAGATTACATACACTCAATTAAGCCATGTAGACATGAAGGCATGGTAAAGAGTGTAGAGCAAACGGATGGGGTTGCTCATCCCTGAGACCAATGGAGCTAACTCTTCGGGATGATGTTTTGTGTTCCGGTGACGCCAGCTTTCGCCCAAAGGCGCGCCTCGTCTTTGATGATGGGGGAGAGCCGAGTGACCGAAAGTTGATCACCGTCGAAGATGCAGCCGTTCTGATGCTTCCAGAGCCATCAAGCGGTGAGGGTGATGAGTGTTGGGGATCGTAGCAGAAATTTAAAATTTTCTACGCATCACCAAGATCAATCTATGGAGTAATCTAGCAACGAGGGGAAGGGGAGTGCATCTACATACCCTTGTAGATCGCTAAGCGGAAGCGTTGCAAGAACGCGGATGAAGGAGTCGTACTCGCAGCGATTCAGATCGCGGTTGATTCCGATCTAAGCGCCGAACAACGGCGCCTCCGCGTTCAACACACGTGTAGCCCGGTGACGTCTCCCACGCCTTGATCCAGCAAGGGGAGAAGGAGAGGTTGGGGTAAACTCCATCCACCAGTAGCACGACGGCGTGGTGGTGGTGGAGGAGCGCGGAACTCCAACAGGGCTTCGCCAAGCACTACGAGAGACGAGGAGGGAGAGAGGTAGGGCTGCGCCAAGAGGGGGATGATCTCCTGTGTATTGCAACCCCAATACCTCAAGTATACATAGGGGAAGGGGAGGGGTTGCGCCCCCATCTAGGGTTCCCTCCCTAGGGGTGGCGGCAGCCCCAAAACCCATCTAGGGTGGCGGCCAAGAGGGGAGAGAGGGGGGCGCACCTAGGGTGGGCCTTAAGGCCCATCTGGACCTAGGGTTTGCCCCCTCCCACTCCCCCTTGCGCCTTGGGCCTTGGTGGGGGGCGCACCAGCCCACCTGGGGCTGGTCCCCTCCCACACTTGGCCCACGCAGCCTTCTAGGGCTGGTGGCCCCACCTGGTGGACCCCCGGGACCTTCTCGGTGGTCCCGGTACGTTACCGATAGCACCCGAAACTTTTCCAGTGACCAAAACGGGACTTTTCATATATAAATCTTTACCTCCTGACCATTCCGGAACTCCTCGTGACGTCCAGGATCTCATCCGGGACTCCGAACAACATTCGGTAACCGCATACATACTTTCCTTATAACCCTAGCGTCATCGAACCTTAAGTGTGTAGACCCTATGGGCTCGGGAGTCATGCAGACATGGCCGAGACAACTCTCCGGTCAATAACCAACAGCGGGATCTGGATACCCATGTTGGTTCCCACATGCTCCATGATGATCTCATCGGATGAACCACGATGTCAAGGATTCAATCAATCCCATATACAATTCCCTTTGTCTAGCGGTATAGTACTTGCCTGAGATTCGATCGTCGGTACCCCGATACCTTGTTCAATCTCGTTACCGGCAAGTCTCTTTACTCGTTCCGTAACACATCATCCCGTGATCAACTCCTTGGTCACATTATGCACATTATGATGATGTCCTACCGAGTGGGCCCAGGGATACCTCTTCGTTTACATGGAGTGACAAATCCCAGTCTCGATTCGTGCCAACCCAACAAACACTTTCGGAGACACCCTTAGTGCACCTTTATAGCCACCCAGTTACGTTGTGACGTTTGGTACACCCAAAGCACTCCTACGGTATCCGGGAGTTGCACAATCTCATGGTCTAAGGAAATGATACTTGACATTAGAAAAGCTTTAGCATACGAACTACACGATCTTGTGCTAGGCTTAGGATTGGGTCTTGTCCATCACATCATTCTCCTAATGATGTGATCCCGTTATCAACGACATCCAATGTCCATGGTCAGGAAACCGTAACCATCTATTGATCAACGAGCTAGTCAACTAGAGGCTTACTAGGGACATGGTGTTGTCTATGTATCCACACATGTATCTGAGTTTCCTATCAATACAATTCTAGCATGGATAATAAACGATTATCATGAACAATGAAATATAATAATAACTAATTTATTATTGCCTCTAGGGCATATTTCCAACAGTCTCCCACTTGCACTAGAGTCAATAATCTAGTTCACATCGCCATGTGATTAACACTCACAGGTCACATCGCCATGTGACCAACATCCAAAGAGTTTACTAGACTCAATAATCTAGTTCACATCACTATGTGATTAACACTCAATGAGTTCTGGGTTTGATCATGTTATGCTTGTGAGAGAGGTTGTAGTCAACGGGTCTGCAATATTCAGATCCCTATGTATTTCGCAAAACTTTATGTCATATCGTAGATGCTGCTACCACGTTCCACTTGGAGCTATTCCAAATTGTTGCTCCATTATACGTATCTGGTATCTCTACTCAGAGCTATCCGGATAGGTGTTAAGCTTGCATCGACGTAACTCTTTACGTCGAAATCTTTATCACCTCCATAACCGAGAAACATTTCCTTATTCCTCTAAGGATAATTTTGACCGCTATCTGGTGATCCACTCCTAGATCACCTTTGTACCCTCTTGCCAGACATGTGTCAAGGCACACATCAGGTGCGGTACTCAGCATGGCATACCGTATAGAGCCTATGACAAAAGCATAGGGGACGACCTTCATCCTTCCTCTTTCTTCTGTCATGGTTAAGCTTTGAGTCTTACTCAACTTCACACCTTACAACTCAGGTAAGAACTCCTTCTTTGACTGATCTATTTTGAACTCCTTCAAAAACATGTCAAGGTGTGTGTTCTTTGAAAGTATCATCATGCATCTTGATCTATCTCTATAGATCTTGATGCCCAATATGTACGCAGTTTTATCCAGGTCTTCCTTTGAAAATCACTCTTCAAACAACCATTTATGCTTTCCAGAAATTCTACATTATTTCGAATCAACAATATGTCATCCACATATACTTATCAGAAATGTTGTAGCGCTCCCACTCACTTTCTTGTAAATACGAGTTTCTAGCAAACATTGTATAAACCTAAAAGCTTTGATCACTCCATCAAAGCATATATTCCGACTCCGAGATGCTTGCTCTAGTCCATAGAAGGATTGATGGAGCCAGCATACCTTTTAGCATCCTTAGGATCGACAAAACCTTTTATTGTATCACATACAACTTTTTCTTACGAAAACTGGTAAGAAAACTTGTTTTGACATCCATCTGTCAGATTTCATAATCGAAAAATACAGATGATGCTAACATAATTCCGACGGACTTAAACATCGCTACGGGTGAGAAAATCTCATCGTAGTCAACTCCTTGAACTTGTGAAAAGACTCTTTGCCACAAGTCGAGCTTCATAGATGGTAACATTACCGTCCACATCCGTCTTCTTCTTAAAGATCCATTTATCTTAATGGCTTGCCAATCATCGGGCAAGTCCACCAAAGTCCATACTTTATTCTGATACATGGATCCTATCTCGGATTTCGTGGCTTCTAACCATTTGTCGGAATACGGGCCCACCATCGCTTCTCCGTAGCTCGTAGGTTCATTATTGTCCAACAATATGATATCTAAGACAAGATTACCGTACCACTCAGGAGTAGTACATATCCTTGTCGACCTACGAGGTTCGATAGCAACTTGATCCGAAGCTTCATGATCACTATCATTAACTTCCTCTTCAACAAACGTAGGCGCCACAGAAAACATCTTTCTGTGTTGCATCACTCTCTGGTTGAAATAAAGGTTCGACAACCTCATCAAATTCTATCTTCCTCCCACTCAATTCTTTCGAGAGAAACTCCTTCTCGAGAAAGGACCCGTTCTTAGCGACAAACAATTTGCCCTCGGATCTGAGATAGAAGGTATACCCAACTGTCACCTTTGGGTATCCTATGAAAATGTGTTTGTCCGCTTTGGGTTCGAGCTTCTCCGGCTGAAGCCTTGAGCATCGCAACCCCAAACATTAAGAAACGACAACTTTGGTTTCTTGCCAAACCAATGTTCATACGGCGTCGTCTCAACGGACTTATATGGTGTCCTATCTAAAGTGAATGCAGCTGTCTCTAATGCATAACCTCAAAATAATAGCGGTAGATCGGTAAGAGACATCATAGATCGCACCATATCTCATAAGGTTCGATTATGACGTCCGGACACACCATTACCCTGTGGTGTTCCAGGTGGCTTCAGCTGTGAAACAATTCCACAATGTCTTAAGTGATTGCCAAACTCATAACTCAGAAATTCTCATCGATCAGATCGTAGGAATTTGATCTTCTTGTTATGATGGTTCTTAACTTCACTCTGAAATCGCTTGAACTTTTCAAACGTTTCAGACTTGTGCTTCATTAAGTAAATATACCTATATCTACTCAAATCGTCAGTGAAGATGAGAAAATAGCGATATCCACCGCACGCTTCAATTCTCATTGGATCACACGCATCAGCATGTATGATTTCCAACAAGTCACTTGCCCGTTTCATTGTACCTGAAAACGGGGTCTTAGTCATCCTGCCCATGAGGCATGGCTCACATATGTCAAGTGATTCAAAATCAAGTGACTCCAAACATCCATCGACATGGAGTTTCTTCATGCATCTTACGCCAATATGACCTAAGCGGCAGTGCCACAAGAAAGTGGTACTATCATTATTAACTCTACATCTTTTGGCGTGAACATGTGTATTACCACGACCGAGATTCAATAAACCATTCACATAGGGTGCATGACCATGAAAGGTATCATTCATGTAAACAGAATAGCCATTATTCTCTAACTTAAATGAATGACCGTATTGCAATGAACATGATCTAATCATATTCATGCTCAACGTAGACACCTGATAACATTTATCTAGGTTCAATACTAACCCCGAAGGAAGATGGAGCGTGCGATGGTGATCTCTTCCATCACACATCGTCACCTCGCCCTTAGCCAGTCTCCGTTTAGTCCGTAGCTTTTGTTTCAAGTCACCAATAATAGCAACTGAACCGGTATCCAATACCCAGGTGCTACCAGGAGTACTAGTGAGGTACACATTAATAACACGTATATACTTCATTGAAGTTGCCAGCCTCCTTATCTACCATGCATTTGGGGTAATTCTGCTACCAGTGACCGTTCCCCTTACAATAGAAGCACTTAGTCTTGGGTTTGGGTTCAACCTTGGGTTCTTTCACTAGAGCGGCAACTGGTTTGCCATCCATGAAGTTTCCCTTCTAGCCCTTGCCCTTCTTGAAACCAGTGGTCTTGTTAAACCATCAACACTTGATGCTCCTTCTTGATTTCTACCTTTTGCGGTCTTAAGCACCGCGAACAGCTCCGGGATCAACTCCATCCCTTGCATGTCATAGTTCATCACGAAGATCTAGTAGCTTAGTGATAGTGGCTAGAGAACTCTACCAATCACTATCTTATCTGGAAGTTTAACTCCCACTTGATTTAAGTGATTGTAGCACCCAGACATTCTGAGCACATGCTCACTAGCTGAGCTATTCTCCTCCATCTTGTAGGCAAAGAACTTGTCAGAGGTCTCATACCTCTCAATACGGGCATGAGCCTTAAATCCCAATTTCAGCTCTTGGAACATCTCATATGTTCTATGGCGTTCAAAACGTCATTGGAATCCCGATTCTAAGCCGTAAATTATGGTGCACTTAACTATCAAGTAGTCATCAGGACGTATCTGTCAGATGTTCATAACATCCACAGACGATGCTGGAGGGGTTGGCACACCGAGCGGTGCATCAAAGACATAAGCCTTATGTGTAGTAGTGAGGACACTCCTCAGGCAACGGACCTAGTCCGCGTCAATGCTTACAATATCTTTCAACTTAGTCTTTTCTCTAGGAACGTGTTAAAACAGGGAGCTAAAGCGTGAGCTATTTATCCACAACATATTTGCAAAGACAATTTATACTATGTTCATGATAATTAAGTTCGTCTAATCAAATTATTTAATGAACTCCCACTCAAATAGACATCCCTCTAGTCATCTAAGTGAAACATGATCCGAGTCAACTAGGCCGTGTCCGATCATCACGTGAGACGGACTAGTCAACATCGGTGAACATCTCCATGTTGATCGTATCTTCTATACGACTCATGTTTGACCTTTCGGTCTTCCGTGTTCCGAGGCCATGTCTGTACATGCTAGGCTCGTCAAGTCAACCTAAGTGTATTGCGTGTGTAAATCTGGCTTACACCCGTTGTATTCGAATGTTAGAATCTATCACACCCGATCATCACGTGGTGCTTCGAAACAACGAACCTTCGCAACGGTGCACAGTTAGGGGGAACACAATTCTTGAAATTATTGCGAGGGATCATCTTATTTAAGCTACCATCGTTCTTAAGCAAATAAGATGTAAAACATGATAAACATCACATGCAATCAAATAGTGACATGATATGGCCAATATCATTTTGCTCCTTATGATCTCCATCTTTGGGGCTCCATGATCATCGTTGTCACCGGCATGACACCATGATCTCCATCATCGTGTCTTCTTGAAGTTGTCTCATCATCTATTACTTCTACTACTATGGCTAACGCTTTAGCAATAAAGTAAAGTAATTACATGACATTTATGTTGACACACGGGTCATAAATAAATTAAGACAACTCCTATGGCTCCTGCCGGTTGTCATACTCATCAACATGCAAGTCGTGATTCCTATTACAAGAACATGATCAATCTCATACATCACATATATCATTCATCACATCCTTTTGGCCATATTACATCACATGGCACATGCTGCAAAAACAAGTTAGACGTCCTCTAATTGTTGTTGCAAGTTTTTATGTGGGTGCTATAGGTTTCTAGCAAGAACGTTTCTTACCTACGCCAAAACCACAACGTGATATGCCAATTTATATTTACCCTTCATAAGGACCCTTTTCATCGAATCCGATCCGACTAAAGTGGGAGAGACAGACACCCGCTAGCTACCTTATGCAACTAGTGCATGTCAATCGGTGGAACCAGTCTCACGTAGGAGTACGTGTAAGGTCGGTCCGGGCCGCTTCATCCCACGATGCCGCCGAATCAAGATAAGACTAGTAACGACAAGTAAATTGATAAAATCGATGCCCACAACAACTTGTGTTCTACTCGTGCATAGAAACTACGCATAGACCTAGCTCATGATGCCACTGTTGGGGATCGTAGCAGAAATTTAAAATTTTCTATGCATCACCAAGATCAAACTATGGAGTAATCTAGCAATGAGGGGAAGGGGAGTGCATCTACATACCCTTGTAGATCGCTAAGCGGAAGCGTTGCAAGAACGCGGATGAAGGAGTCATACTCGTAGCGATTCAGACCGCGGTTGATTCCGATCTAAGCGCCGAACAACGGCGCCTCCGCGTTCAACACACGTGCAGCCCGGTGACATCTCCCACGCCTTGATCCAGCAAGGGGAGAAGGAGAGGTTGGGGAAGACTCCATCCAGCAGCAGCACGGCGGCGTGGTGGTGGTGGAGGAGCGCGGAGGGAGAGAGGTAGGGCTGCGCCAAGAGGGGGATGATCTCGTGTGTATTGCAACCCCAATACCTCAAGTATACATAGGGGAAGGGGAGGGGCTGCGCCCCCATCTAGGGTTCCCTCCTAGGGGTGGCGGCAGCCCCAAAACCCATCTAGGGTGGCGGCCAAGAGGGGAGAGAGGGGGCGCACCTAGTGTGGGCCTTAAGGCCCATCTGGACCTAGGGTTTGCCCCCTCCCACTCCCCCTTGCACCTTGGGCCTTGGTGGGGGAGCGCACCAGCCCACCTGGGGCTGGTCCCCTCCCACACTTGGCCCATGCAGCCTTCTAGGGCTGGTGGCCCCACCTGGTGGACCCCCGGGACCCTCCCGGTGGTCCCGGTACGTTATTAATAGCACCCGAAACTTTTCCGGTGACCAAAACGGGACTTCCCATATATAAATCTTTACCTCCTGACCATTTCGGAACTCCTCGTGACGTCCGGGATCTCATCCGGGACTCCGAACAACATTCGGTAACCGCATACATACTTTCCTTATAACCCTAGCGTCATCGAACCTTAAGTGTGTAGACCCTACGGGCTCGGGAGTCATGCAGACATGGCCGAGACAACTCTCCGGTCAATAACCAACAGCGAGATCTGGATACCCATGTTGGTTCCCACATGCTCCACGATGATCTCATTGGATGAACCACGATGCCAAGGATTCAATCAATCCCGTATACAATTCCCTTTGTCTAGCGGTATAGTACTTGCCCGAGATTCGATCGTCGGTATCCCGATACCTTGTTCAATCTCGTTACCGGCAAGTCTCTTCACTCGTTCGGTAACACATCATCCCGTGATCAACTCCTTGGTCACATTGTGCATATTATGATGATGTCCTATCGAGTGGGCCCAAGGATACCTCTCCGTTTATACGGAGTGACAAATCCCAGTCTCGATTCGTGCCAACCCAATAGACACTTTAGGAGACACCTGTAGTGAACCTTTATAGCCACCCAGTTACGTTGTGACGTTTGGTACACCCAAAGCACTCCTACGGTATCCGGGAGTTACACAATCTCATGGTCAAAGGAAATGATACTTGACATTAGAAAAGCTTTAGCATACGAACTACACGATCTTGTGCTAGGCTTAGGATTGGGTCTTGTCCATCACATCATTCTCCTAATGATGTGATCCCGTTATCAACGACATCCAATGTCCATGGTCAGTAATTTGCTTTGTCTATATGATAGGTACTTCGACGGTTGGCATCCCAAATGGCTGTTGTGCTTTAAGGCAAGGACAAGCCAACCTATGCGTCTCATGTGGAAGCTGGAGACACGTGTATCGTTCTTAATGCAAAAGATATTTGTGTTACAGGAAGAAAAATGACTGACAAAATTTACTACTGGCACGCGGATTAGTAATTCTAGGAAATACTTATGTATACCTTATTTGGTATTATTATTAATTTTCTTCTGTCACGTGCATTTTGCCATTTTTCCAATAGGTATATTGGCCACCTGAAGGAAAGAAAGCTCAAGGACCAGATGGCAAAAGACCCAACTGAAGTGATCCGTAAAGTTGTCATGTGCATGCTCCCCCACAACAAATTGTGTGATGCAAGTGAAATTTCATGGAAGAAAAGAACAAAATCCAATAACATACCATAAGATTCACATCCATCTTTTCTTCCCTGTAGCTGCAAGTGGCTGATATTCCATGTATACTGAATTACTGATGGGCCGTAGTCTATTCTGCCCCCTTCTCGAATTACCATTTAACATGTAGTACTAGTTTTATGATGGTATTCTCATTAAAATCCCCAGTTTTGCTCTTCCGGGATAGGGATCACAAGCTGAGGATATTTGCTGAAGGCGAGCATCCATTTCATGACCGGCCTCTCAAACCTTGTCATGCCGCCACGCAAAGTACGTGAGATGCACCCCCGGGCAAGACGTGCGATGATAAGGACACAAAAGAAAGATCAGGACAGGGAAGCTAAGAAAGCCGAGGGGGAAGCAACTAAAAATGGAAAAGCTGCGGTCGCTGCATATGTCACCTTCAGATGTGCGTGGACTATGGAGAGACCTATGATTTGCGCCAATGGATCTACCCGATGCATTTTTTGGATGATGATGTACCTCTTATCCCTTTGACATGTAGTCTTTCGTGTTGAATTTCATAGACATGATGCACTACAATCTTATCACGTTGTTAAGGTAGCCATATTGCTGAGAAGCCTGCTGAGTTGAGTTGAGGAGGCACTAGAACCTAGAAAAGCTCATACTCATTCTGAATTTTCTTTTCTTAAACCTGTAACTGGGATCTTGTATTGCAAATAAAATTCATCGCATTATGTAGAATATCCATCTTGAATGGAGCAGATAATTCATTAGGTCGAGCTATAACTCACCCTTTTTTGTCAAAAAGAAAGGTAATATTTTGTAGAATAAAAGGTCCCTCTGATTTTGAACTAAAACCATGACACTTATTATGGATTGGAGGGAGTGCTATTATGTGAACGAAAATGTTTTCTAAGAAAAAGAAAAATTAGCAGCATTTTCCAAGGTTAACCATTTTCTAAAAGAGAAATTTGAGATTCAACTTTTTTTGAGACTATCTTCAGAATCAACTTTTTTTTCAGAGCATCTTGAAATCCAACTTTTTTTTAGAAACGTCTTGAAATTCAACTACTTTTTTTTAGAATCTGAAATTCAACTACTTAGCACAAATAAGAGTACGAGTGGCCCAACAATAGCCCATTAAGGCCTTAAAGGCCATCAATTGTACGTGTGGCCCAACAATAGCCCATTAAGGCCTTAAACCCTAATGCGAAACCTTTCACCGCCTCTCTCCCTCAACTCCCGTACTCCGCGTCTCCACCACACAAGAGAACCACCACAGCACCTCGCCGCCGCCGCCGCCGACGCCGACGACTACGATGTTGCGTTCGCGAGCTCGCGCTCTCCTCCTGCTCCGCTCGTCCGTCCCCAGATCGCCACCGCCGCAGCCAAATCCACTTCGGAGCCTGGCCCGAGCCCCACCCCCGCCACCACGCCTTCTCTCCCGCTTCCTCTCCTCCTCCTCTCCGGAGGCCCTACCGGACGCCCCCTCCTCCGCTGCGGAGGCCCTCCCGGATGACCCCTTCGCCTTCCCGCCCGGCGCCATATCCGGATCGGCTGATTCCACCGAGGCCGACAAGGACAACCTGGCCGTACTCTGTGAGGAGGATGCGGGCGACGCCGACGACATCTTCGTCTCCACCGCCTCCTCCGACACCGCCGATCCCGAAGCCAGGGATGAGGAGGTCGCCCGCGTCCGCGCCGTCGTGGAGTCCACCCCGGAGGACCAGATCCCCACCGCCATCACTGACATGGTCGTTGACTTCACCGAGCCGCTCCTAGCCGCCATCCTCCTCTCCGCCGAGAACTGCTCTGGTAAAAAACTACTCCTCTTGTTCAAGTCTGCCGGGAAGAACAACCCTGATGTCAAGAGCCTTGCCAATTATCGTCTCGAGCAAGGTTGCTGATTCAGCTGAGATTGATGAGATGGACGCACACATGCTCTGGGATTTGGTGAAGGAAATGGGAAGTGTGCCAGGATCATTGAGCACCCCACTGCTGAACAAAGTGCTAGCAATATTCTGGAAGCTCGAGAAATCGAAGGCGGCGCTAGAGGTGCTTGACAAGTTCAGTGAGTTTGGCTGTACTCCGGACAGTGACAGCTATTATCTGGCGATTCAAGCGGTTGGAAAGAAGTCCATGGTTGGTTCTGCATGGGGATTTTGCGAGAAGATGATTAGCTCTGGGTGCTTCCCTGATGGGAAGAAGACTGGTGAGATTGTGACCTTCTTTTGCTAGGGGAAGAAGGTAACAGAGGCACATTCAGTATACCTAGCAGCGAAGGAGAAGAAGGTTCAGATTCCTACATCATCCTTGGATTTCCTTGTTGGTGCTTTGGCGAAGAATGATGAGACCATCAGTACCGCTCTGGAGCTGCTGGTTGAATACCAAGGAGAGTCTCTTAAGCATGCAGGCAAGTCCTTTGCTGTCGTTATACATAGTTTGTGCAGGATGAAGAATGTGAAGGATGCAAAGAAGCTGTTGATGAGGATGGTGAATCTTGGCCCAGCTCCTGGTAGTGCAGTGTTCAACTTTGTCATCACAGGATTGTCTAAAGAGGGAGAAATGGAGGATGCAAAGGGTTTGATAAGAGTGATGGAGAGCCGAGGGCTGCGCCCTGATGTTTATACATACAGTGTGATCATGAGTGGCTACACAAAGGGAGGCATGATTGATGAAGCTCATTCTCTACTTCGCGAAGCTAAGAAGATCCATCCAAAACCAAGCAGGGTTACTTATCACATGCTGATCCGTGGTTACTGCAAGATGGAGGAGTTTGAGAAGGCCCTGGAGTGCCTAAAGCAGATGAAGGAGGACGGGTTGCAGCCAAATATGGATGAGTATAACGAACTCATCTAGTCATTGTGTCTGAAGTCTATGGACTGGAGAACAGCTGAGAAGCTCCTGGAGGAAATGGAGGGCAGTGGATTATGCCTTAAGGGCATTATCCGCAGCCGCATAGCAGCAGTCAAGGAGTTGGAAACGGAAGAGGCGTCAAAAGACAGTCAAGAAGCATAGTTTCTCTAGGATATGCATGGAGTGGCACTGCCACTAATCAGTTTTGGGGAATCACCCTCCTTTTGGTCTCTGCATCTCTGGTGAGGTTATGAAAAACACCATCTTTTGTACTTGTTTGTTTGTTGCTAGATGCTAAAATAATTTTGCGTTTGTATTGTAAATGCCGGACCAGCAGGGATGCATAATTAATTTTTGTCTAGAGTTTATGCGTCTCTAGAAGTAGAACCAAGAGAATTTCGACGCAATTTTCGATCCAATGTTATGACTTGGAAAAAGGAGTATAGATGTTTGCCTATTCCCAAAGCAAGGGGCCTTGCGAAGTGAAAATGATTTATTCTTTTCGGAATGTGCTTAACAAATCAAAAGGTAAGTAGTAACAGTAAAATCATGTTGGTGCAGCAGCAGGTACCTGTCGGTGCTTTGGTGCGTGATGTACAACAGCATGCCTATATGTTGTTATCGTGTAAAACATCGGAATGATGATGCTATATATTTACTATGCAATTCATAGATTTGTTGGCACTGGTAACTGATTCCGCGAAGACACTTTCACTAATACGATTTTCAAGGACATGTATTGCCAATTAGTCTGCTGGTATATCTAATGGAGTAATTTTCTGGGAATGCACTTGATGGTTTATTATTCACTGATAACACTCTCCTGCGCAGTAATCTACCGGGTCTTTTGTGCACCATTTGGAGCATGATTTGATGAGTTTAGTGTCTGACATTCAGCTTTTCATTTGGTTTTGACTTTATATCTGCTACACGTTGAAAACACACAACAGTGCCTGCCCAGTTTTGTGTAATCACCGCATTACCTTAGGTTACTGCGACCATTGCACACTTTTTTTTGCACATAGAGCAAGCTTAATTCCCAGCAGCTAGTGGTAGGTGGTACATGAAATATCAGCCGAATCGAATTTTGAATAGTCGTCTGGCTCAGGCCTAATCAGGAGTAGATAGATGCTTTGCAGTTGAAAACAAGGCAGTTTCTGAAAGTTTGTGTGTGTGTGCAGTCGCTCCTATGCTAGACCTGTGAATAGCAATAGCAATAGAGATTGGTGATTGCGTCAAGATTTTGATTCTGCACTGTGCACATGGCTTGTATGTGGCAGAATAGTCCCGTTGATTTAGTTTTCTGCTCCATGAAACTGCTAGTTATCGACTAGAGGGGGGATGTATAGGCGATTTTTATGAAAGTCTTTAAAACACGGGGGGCTTTGAAGACAAACATTAGAAATGAACTTATTGGTATGCAGCGGAAGGTAGACTACACTAGACAAGCCATAATCAAGTAAGCAATAAAGTGAAAGCACGAAGACTATCAGCAACTACGTAGTATGGATCAGGATGGAAGATATTATGAAGCCAAATAACAACAGTCTTCACACAATGAAGTCAATCAGATCATGCAACCAGGCAACGACTTCACGAAGACAAACTATAAGTAAAGAGAGGTAAAGGATAGAACCAGTTGCTTGGTGAGGACAATGATTTGTTGTACCAGTTCCAGTTTCCAGTTGCTATGACAACTGTACGTCTGGTTAGGGAGGCTGAGATTCAACTCAAAAGACTGCGTTTTCACTTTATTCCCCTTGAGCTAAGGACACACAGTCCCCGCCTAATCACTCTGGTAAGTCTTCAAGGTAGACTTCCAAAACTTCACAGACTTTGTTCACCGGCAATCCACAATGCCTCTTGGATACTCAGAACGCGACGCCTAACCGGCTGGAGGATTCACAGTCCTCAAGTGTAACAAGTCTTCAGATCACGCAGACAGAAAGACTTCAGTGATGCCTAACACTCTTTGGCTCTGGGTGTTTAGGGCTTTGTCCTTGCAAGGATTTCTCTCTCAAATGCTTCGGAGGTGGGTTGCTCTCAAACGACAAAAGCCGTGCAGTAACTCTGAGCAGCCATCAATTTATGGTGTAGGGGGTGGGCTATTTATAGCCAGGAGGCAACCCGACCTGATTTATCCGAAATGACCCTGGGTCACTAATGAACTGACACGTGTCCAACGGTCAGATTTCAAACACACACGACAGCTTGACTTGGGCTACAAGTAAAGCTGACTCATCCAGCTCTGGATAAGATTTGCTCTCACTATCTTCGCTCGAAGACATAGGATTTGGTTGAGCATCACTTCAGTCACTCTGACTTTGTTCACTTGGACCCCACTTAACAGTACAGTGGTTCCTACGACTCAACAAAGAAGAAAAGGAACTACAAAACAACTATGTCTTCGCACTCCATAGTCTTCACATGAATGTCTTCTTGAGTCATAATCTTCGTTGTGAATATCTTCATGGATCACCATTGTCTTCAATGTCTTCACACATTCTTAGGGGTAATCTCTGGTAGGTAAACCGAATCAATGAAGGACTACTACTTGTTTTATCCTGCAATTCTTACAAACACATTAGTCCCTCAACCAAGTTTGTTGTCAATACTCCAAAACCAACTAGGGGTGGCACTAGATGCACTTACAATCTCCCACTTTTTGGTGATTGATGACAAACTGGTTGAAGTTTTCAACGGGGATAAAAGTATGTGAAAGTTTAAGGATTAAGGCATTGTCTTCATAAGTGGCAAAAGGCCCCCCTGAAGATGTGCATATAGGTAGTTTGCTTTTGAATGTGGATGCACATGTCAGATTTTAGTTTGTGGAGATCCTTTTCAACTTATGAAGACAATTCATCATGCATATAAAGATATAACGAAGATAATGACATGCATAATGAAAAATGGACGTCTGTGGAATGAATTCATGCGGAATTTATCATCACATCACACAATGGCAGTAAAAGTAGCAGATGACCATCAAGTTTAAGTGTTACAACCCAAGGAACCAAATGTATCAAAAGACGAGAGTTGTAAACACTTGGCAAAATATAGCAACCACCCATAAGGACCCGCTTGAAGACTATCAACTCATATGCTTCTCCCCCTTTTGTTAGTAAGGACCAAAAAGGTTTGAAGACATAGAGCATCTACTCGTTCCCATCAGGAGTAGAAGGCGCAGGGTCGATGTTGGAGTTCGATGGAGCAGAAGGGCCTGGTGCAGGGTCGAGACACGGTGAAGCCATGGTTGGTGAAGTGGCATCGTCTTCTTCATCAACGACTCTCGCAACGACAGTTGCAGCCGAAGATGAATACTCGGAATCTTCAATGGATGAAGTGCGGCGCCAGCTTGCATTGCGAGGAGGAGTGGAGTCAAATTTGAAACCCTCAGCGAAGCCATCTTCGCGAAGATCTTCTTCAGGGCATAGTAGTGTGAGACTCTTCCAGGACCTCCGACAGGCTTCATGGGCAACAAATGAGTTCTTGGTGGCCAAGTTTCTGATGTGATTGACGTCCACCAAGATACTCTGCATTTGACGCTTTAGCCAGTCCTGATGCTTATCCTGCTTATGATGTAAGGCCACAAGAAGCTCTCGGTCATTGAGTGCACGAGAACGCTTGCGAGACCTTTGAGCAATTGTACTCTCAGTGGCTTCAATATTCACACGATGGGGCACACGCATATTGCCAGCCAGAGGATAAGCAAGAGTTGCAACATTTGGAACATGAATCCCCTCCATTGGTTGCGTGAAGCTTTGATGATCAGCATTTTCAAGACATAGAGGCGTTTTGGCAGGCTCTGGGTAGATGGCTTCGACAGACAGATCAACCTCAGGCAGAAATATCAGATGATTGCGTGTTGAGGGCTGATAGTCAACAATGGAGTGAAGCTTAATGAGACGCATCACCCATGGAGCATAAAACTTTAGGCCAAACAGATCAATCCTAGATGCAGCAGGTTGTCTGATGAAGAAATCCTGGATGTTGAATCTGATGCCATTGACAATGTAGAATACCAAAGTCTTCATGGCTCCCTCAAGTTTGGCTTCAGCAGTATATCCCTTGATTGGCAACAGAGTACGTCTCAGAATGTGGTAGACTGTGCGGGGCAGGTACTCAAGGTCCTTGACGAAGAATTCCTTGGGATATTTAACATCTTGGGGCAATGGCTTCATCATGCTAAGCATCTCGCTCATGTTGGGTTCAGGCCTCTGGAAGATGCTCTACAGTTCTTCGCGATGACGCTGACAACCAGGCTCATAGAATTCGTCTGGAGTGGGCAGGGAAGTGAGCTCAATGATGTCTTGAGCTTTGGCTTCATGATGCACATCACCTGTCATCCACTCAAGAACCCATGTCTTCGGATCCCTGTTGTAGCCGCGAATATGAAGTGTGGCATAGAATTGCAGCAGCAGTTCTTCATTCCAGTGTATGACGCCCCCGATTCAATCGTACACTAATCATGCACGCAAACGTGTACGATCAAGATCAGGGACTCACGGGAAGATATCACAACACAACTCTAAAACATAAATAAGTCATACAAGCATCATAATACACGCCAGGGGCCTCGAGGGCTCGAATACAAGTGCTCGATCATAGACGAGTCAGCGGAAGCAACAATATCTGAGTACAGACATAAGTTAAACAAGTTTGCCTTAAGAAGGCTAGCACAAACTGGGATACAGATCGAAAGAGGAGCAGGCCTCCTGCCTGGGATCCTCCTAGCTACTCCTGGTCGTCGTCAGCGGGCTGCACGTAGTAGTAGGCACCTCCAGAGTAGTAGTCGTCATCGACGGCGGCGTCTGGCTCCTGGGCTCCATCGTCTGGTTGCAGCAATCGAATAGAGATAGGGGGAAAAGGGGGAACAAGGCAACCGTGAGTACTCATCCAAAGTACTCGCAAGAAAGGAGCTACACTACATATGCATGGATATATGTGTAAAGGGCCATATCAGTGGACTGAACTTCAGAATGCCAGAATAAGAGGGGGATAGCTAGTCTTATCAAAGACTACGCTTCTGGTCACCTCCGTCTTGCAACAAGTAGAAGAGGGTAGGTTGAAGTCCTCCAAGTAACATCACCTAGCAATAATCCTACCCGGCGATCCCCTCCTCGTATCCCTGAGAGAGAGCGACCACCGGTTGTATCTGGCACTTGGAAGGGTGTGTTTTATTAAGTATCCGGTTCTAGTTGTCATAAGGTCAAGGTACAACTCCAAGTCGTCCTGTTACCGAAGATCACGGCTATTCGAATAGATTAACTTCCCTGCAGGGGTGCACCAACTTACCCAGCACGCTTGATCCCATTTGGCCGGACACACTTTCCTGGGTCATGCCCGGCCGCGGAAGATCAACACGTCGCAGCCCCACCTAGGCTCAACAGAGAGGCCAGCACGCCGGTCTAAACCTAAGTGCACAGGGGTCTGGGCCCATCGCCCATAGCACACCTGCACGTTGCGTACGCGGCCGAAAGCAGACCTAGCCTAGTGGCGTTCCAGTCCAATTCGGCGCGCGCCGCTCCGTCGCTGACGTCTGAAGTGCTTCGGCTGATACCACGACATCGGGATACCCATAACTACTCCCGCGTAGATGGTTAGTGCGTATAGGCTCGTAGCCAACTCAGATCAAATAGCAAGATCTCGTTAAGCGTGTTAAATATCCGCGAACGCCGAACAGGGCCAGGCCCACCTGTCTCCTAGGTGGTCTCAACCTGCCCTGTCGCTCCGCCACCAAGTAACAGTCGGGGGCCGTCGGGAACCCAGGCCCACCTCTACCGGGATGGAGCCACCTGCCCCTTCAGCCCCCATCTCCGAACAGTATCACAGGTAATGTAACTGTGTAAAGTATATCGTATATGCCCGTGATCACCTCCCGAAGTGATCACGGCCCAGTAGTATAGCATGGCAGAGGACAAGAGTGTAGGGCCACTGATGGAACACTAGCATCCTATACTAAGCAGTAGGATAGCAGGTAATGGTAACAACAGTAGTAGCAAGGACATGCTATGCATCAGGATAGGAATAACGGAAAGCAGTAACATGCTACACTACTCTAATGCAAGCAGTATAGAGAAGAATAGGCGATATCTGGTGATCAAAGGGGGGGCTTGCCTGGTTGCTCTGGCAAGAGAGAGGGGTCATCAACTCCGTAGTCGAGCTGGGCAGCAGCAGCGTCGGTCTCGTAGTCTACCGGAGAGAAGAGGGGGAAGAAACAATGAATACCAAGTAAACAGATGCATATCGATGCATGACATGTCAAGAAGCGATGCTAGGCGTGCCCTAACGTGGTATGAGGTGGTACTGGTTAAGGGGGGAATCATCCGGGAAAGTATTCCCGGTGTTTCGTGTTTTCGGGCAGAGGAGCCGGAGGGGGAAAGTTGCGGGTTCGATAGGTTAGGGGGGTGTGGCGGACGAACGGACCGCGTATCCGAGTTCGTCTCGTCGTTCTGAGCAACTTTCATGTTGAAAATATTTTAATCCGAGTTACGGATTAAAAGATATGATTTTCTAAAGATTTTATTAATTTCTAGAATTTAACTAATTATTTAATTTAACCCGAAAATGGAATTATGACATCAGCATTATGTCAGGGTGATGTTAGCAGTCAACTAGTCAGTTGACCTAGTCAAACTGATATGTGGGTCCCACTGTCATTGTCTGTTAACTAATTACCCTAGTTTAGTTTAATTAACAGTAGTTAATTAGGTTAATTAGCCATTAGGTTAATTAATCAGGATTAATTAAATTACTTACTTACTTAATTAATTAATTAACTAATTAATTAATTTCATTCATTTTTATTTTTATTAATTATATTTATTTAACTTAACGTTCTGGGGGGGTGGGGTCCCCATGTCAGTGGCAGGGGCCGGCCCAGTCAACCTGGCTGACCGAGTCAACGGACCGGCCGGGCCCCTAGGGCCCACGGGTCAGTGACCCAGGGGTGGCCCCGGGTCGGCCACGTCGGCGGCCGGCGTTGGGGGAACTCCGGTGGCCGTTCCGCGGCGGAGGGGGCGCCGGACCTCGCCGGAATTCATCGTCCGGCGGCCAAAAGGGGCGCGGGCGGGTGCGTTCGAACGGGGTGACGACG
>NC_041384.1:644685558-644687316 GCF_002162155.2 Triticum dicoccoides | reverse complement strand
AGCGAGGGGGTGGGCCGGGCCAGGGGCTGGCCGGCTGGGCCAGGTGGGGGCTTGGCCCAGTTGGGCCAGTGGGGTTTTTCTCCCCCTCTTCTTTTGTTTTGTTAGTTTTTTTCTTTTATTTATTTTCCTCTTTTTTATTTATTTTCTTTTATGGTTTCTTTTAGTTTCCATTTATTTTTGTTTTAGTATAATACTATAATGGCGCCTAATTTGCTGTTAACAAATATGCCAATGCCACATTAGCTTGCTACCCAAGCTAAATTAGTTTCGTAATTAATTAATATTTAAAAGTATATAAATAATAGTTTTCACTACTGTTTCAATTATCTTATAGTATTTAAATATCTTATAAAGGTATGGTTTCTCCATCATAATTACCTATGTAATATTTGGTTCACTCCGAACATTTTAGTTTTAATATTCGAAAACTTTTATTCTTTGGTTGATTTTGAATTTGAATTTGAATCAGTTTCGAACTAACACGTGATTAGGAACAGTAATCGAGGTGACGTGGCATCATTAGCAGAGGTTCACTGTAGCTTAATTACCCGGGCGTCACAATTCTCCTCCACTACAAGAAAT
Organism: Triticum dicoccoides; assembly: GCF_002162155.2. NCBI lineage: Eukaryota > Viridiplantae > Streptophyta > Magnoliopsida > Poales > Poaceae > Triticum > Triticum dicoccoides. The sequence continues at coordinate 644,686,734 of NC_041384.1, read as the reverse complement.
CTCGTCCCGAGATTTAAGCGGTGGAGTAAGGGGCGAAGGTGTTGGTAGCGAAAAACCTAACGAGTCTTCTCGGTCTTGGCTGCCCTTTGTAAGAGGTTGATCCACTTCGTTGATGTCTTCATTTCACTGCCTCAAGTCACCATGATCAATTGTCATCCTTTCTTCGGGACCTCCATCATACTTATGAATAGGTAAGGGGCAGCTTCTACAACGATAGGATTTTATAAGGGAAAATCTTCTGGGGGTTTCCCAAGTATGAACATATGAGTATCTCTCGAGCTGAACAAACGAAACACATCGAGAGCAAAGTAAGATGGTGCAATAAGAAGTTTCAAGCGGATAGGCAATCGTTCATTGCCTGAAACAGAGTGTGAATGGGGTTCAGGGCAACATGAATAAGTATTGTGTCCGATACAGAATAGATCAACAGGCGGGTGGCCCGTGAATTACATAGAAAGTCAAGCACGAGGGATAACTTTGACAACAGGGTGTACAGGAGAGTCAGGTTTCGATCCTATGGATCTGTGGGTTATGGGCCCACCATGTGGGTTAAAATAGGGAAGGGCGTTGACATCTTGCATGGTCATGATAGCAAGGCATGCCAGAGGGTAGCCTGTCAGTTATGTCGGCAACAACCTCGATACCAAGGGCGAGGGACGAAGAGAACCATTTTCCTGCTCGTTGAAGGAGGCGGGCCAATAGGCAAGGTTCTCGTCCATCGGTGGATACCGGAATGTCATCAACAATAGTAACAGGTTCTTACTGACAGAGTTGTACACCGAGGTGCTTACAAAAGCAGTGACTTATTACTGCTTAGATCATATAAACCTCAAGAAGGTTAAACATAACAATGGAAAGGAAAATGTGTTTAAACACATATTTCAAGGGTATATCCCTTCCAAGGACAAGCGGAGCATGATATCCATGACAGGATAGAAAGTAGAAACCGTTTAGGTAAGGGGAGAGGAATTGGATGACAATACCCATACAGCGGTGTTTGGATAATTGGTCAGGAAACATTTAGCATTGGGCTTGAAATGTTCTTGTCAAAAATCGGAGTACCACAGACATGCTTCGAGATAGCATTGACATGGTCTTCAGGTGAAGATCAGACTTTGGAAACACGAAGGATCCATCAAGAATAACTTGTAGAATAAGTCTTACAATTTCCTCATG
>NC_041384.1:644679643-644685390 GCF_002162155.2 Triticum dicoccoides | reverse complement strand
TACCGGGTCATCAAAGGGTCAACATCATAACTCTTGGAAAGTTGTCCCAACCATCATATCTGACCGAGATTCAGATCCGATTGGTGTCAGGATACCTGAGACTCAGGATGCCTGAGAGGAAAAGGTGTAATAGAATTGACAAGAAGACATTGTAAAATTCTCGAGAAATGAACTACGGGAGCAAGTTCCGAAACAAGAGCTCATCATTAAATCAACGAGAGGATGAGAAGGTGGCTGATGGGCTCAGCGACAATTCATCGAGAATTCCAACGGATGGATTTCCACGATAATGTGAACAAGAAGATGACACTTATCAATTCAAATGATATAAGGTTGTATGCTCGAGGAAAACATACACCATCAATCACTAGTTGAAAGGTGTGCCCGAAATATGACCTTAGGCAGCAAGATCAATGTTAGAGTGACGATTCAATAACCAACAGTCTAAGAATGAACTGTCGATCGTTAACTTCAAAGCAATAGGGTTGCTAGAAGTCCAGAACTCAAACAACACCGTTCACTTGTTGGTACCCCGGTTGGAATCAACACAAGGACCAAGAAAGAATGGTGATGGTGAGAAGTTTCACCATACCAAGAATTCTTAAGAGTTGGTGAAATTCTCACGACATTCTTGACATAAAAGATGGTAATACTCCAAGGTAAAGACGAACAAATGCTGGATAGCAAGCATCTTAAGGTATAACACAAAACACGAACAAGTTTGTGTTGAACGGAAGGCAATAAAGTGGTCGATGACAACACAAATCATCGAGGGCAAGGATGGTATTTCTCATCATGAATCCGGTTGATATCCTGGAAGAGCTCATAAGGTTGATGATGATCACGACACATTTGTCGAGAGATTTCATGAAGATGTAATCAATTGGCGATGACATCAAGTCAAATGAATGATGAAGCAAAAGGTTATTGAAACCATGGGTAGGACACAAACTTGAAATCAAGCTTGTTGTTCAAGGCGAACTGATATGACGAGGAAGATCGACGTAAGCTTAGCTCATCGTCGAATTTTTTTTTTGCTCCGGGAAGAAGGACCAGGTAGCACAGTTAGAAGTTTGCACGATAATGATATAGCCGATAAGGCTAGGAATGGCGTGATCGGTTACAAACTCGTACTTAAAGAAGATTATCAAGTGTCGTTGAACCGTAATACAGACTCGGTTCAGTTATCGGTGTCTTTGAGTGTTTAATAACTCCGAGCCCTAATCGGTGAGTATGTAGTACTTGATGAAAAGCTCATAAGAAATTATGCAGTTCCAAGATAATCTCGAGATACCAGGGGGTGATACTCGATGACAGATCAAAGTAGAGGTTGGACTGGGGTATTGCTCTGCACAAGACAAGTGCTTAAACTTGCACGAGAAATGGTAAGTAAAGGAGAACGTGGTCGGAACCATGATTGAAAAAGGCCAGATCCAGATATAAGATGAACTTATACCAAGGGAATAACTAATTTTAAAAGAAGCTTCGATGAGAAGATCTACATCGTGTCCATGGGCATAAACACAAAGTTCAAGGTCGACTCCCACTTCTCCAATGCATAACCTTTCATTTACTTCTCGCGTCCAATGAAGTTGCAGTGTTGAAATTTTATCTGGTGAAGCGCCAGAAGAGTATGACTCGTGAAAACTTTCGGGTTCACATGGTTTAGAGAAGGCATATGTTCAACCCATAGGGGCTTCTTAGAAACATATACCACAAGTTTCAAGAGTAAATAACACAAGCCCGAAAGCAGAGCATGGTTGGCCAAGCAGAGGATACAACTTAACAAAGGCATTATGTATCAGGGGAAGAACTCACAAGGTGATCAAATGTGAAGGACACTGTCGGATAACAATCCAACAAAGGACTTGATGGTCCACAAAGGATCTGATACGAGTATCGGTACTCAACTAGAGGAAGAAGAATGCAAGGAGATCAGATTATAGAAACAACTGACTAACTCAGTTGTCAAATGCAAAGGAATTATGATTTCCAAATCAAGGGATCAAAAGCAATGCTCTGATTAGGGATGGATAAGTTGAATAGCCTTAGGGTACAATCAACGACAATTGGATTGGTCGAGAACCAATTCCAGTTAAAAGAATGGAAGCTCAGCCGGAAAGGTAATTTATAAGGATCAATGATGATTGCGTGTATTCGCAAACATATTGAGTCAAGAGACTCAAAATGATAATGACAATGAATGTCATTAAGACTACGAGACTTATGGGATTAACCATAATGCAAGCAAGCAAGAATTTCAAGAGCCAAAGGCTCCAGAGGGTTTTCGGAGATCGAATATTATTTTGAAGACTTTTGTGAAACACAAGAACAACTGGGGATGAGCGGATACTCGGCAAGCGCGAGTAATTATCCGTAGGGGTATTCATGCAGCAAGGAACTGCAGGGCAGTAAGCGTAAAGAATTCTCGGAATATCGAAGAGTATTTCAGGACATCTTGTAATAACAAGAGCAACTGGGGATGACAATATGAACGATAGGTGTAAGTAGTTATCCAGAGGGAATTATCGATGGAAGTGAATTGCAAAAGCGATGGCACATAGTCTCGAGAGCACATCGTAGAGTATCTTCGGAATCTTCTGGTGCAGCAGGCGGTCATCGGTAACAAGTGGCTCTCCGGGAGAAAGTACTTGCGAGAACCTAAAGTTAGTTTTGTTTTTAGCGAAATCATTTAACCCGAATAGAAGAGAGCTCAGAGTCCCAGAGTAAAGGTCGAGGAGTAAAAGATCCTAGTACCACCCGATGGCGACGTGGGCCCGTAAGACACACAGCCAAGTTAGTAAAAGTTTTGCAATGTCTAGACTCGACTTCGGCCAAGGAGTGTGGAAGGGGGATTCCTACAGGCAGTCGGCTCTGATACCAACTTATGACGCCCCCGATTTAATCGTACACTAATCATGCATGCAAACGTGTACAATCAAGATCAGGGACTCACAGGAAGATATCACAACACAACTCTAAAACATAAATAAGTCATACAAGCATCATAATACAAGCCAGGGGCCTCGAGGGCTCGAATACAAGTGCTCGATCATAGACGAGTCAGCGGAAGCAACAATATCTGAGTACAGACAAAAGTTAAACAAGTTTGCCTTAAGAAGGCTAGCACAAACTGGGATACAGATCGAAAGAGGAGCAGGCCTCCTGCCTGGGATCCTCCTAGCTACTCCTGGTCGTCGTCAGCGGGCTGCACGTAGTAGTAGGCACCTCCAGAGTAGTAGTCGTCATCGACGGTGGCGTCTGGCTCCTGGGCTCCATCGTCCGGTTGCAGCAATCGAATAGAGATAGGGGGAAAAGGGGGAACAAGGCAACCGTGAGTACTCATCCAAAGTACTCGCAAGCAAGGAGCTACACTACATATGCATGGATATATATGTAAAGGGCCATATCAGTGGACTGAACTGCAGAATGCCAGAATAAGAGGGGGATAGCTAGTCTTATCGAAGACTACGCTTCTGTCACCTCCGTCTTGCAACAAGTAGAAGAGGGTAGGTTGAAGTCCTCCAAGTAACATCACCTAGCAATAATCCTACCCGGCGATCCCCTCCTCGTATCCCTGAGAGAGAGCGACCACCGGTTGTATCTGGCACTTGGAAGGGTGTGTTTTATTAAGTATCCAGTTCTAGTTGTCATAAGGTCAAGGTACAACTCCAAGTCGTCCTGTTACCGAAGATCACGGCTATTCGAATAGATTAACTTCCCTGCAGGGGTGCACCAACTTACCCAACATGCTTGATCCCATTTGGCCGGACACACTTTCCTGGGTCATGCCCGGCCGCGGAAGATCAACACGTCGCAGCCCCACCTAGGCTCAACAGAGAGGCCAGCACGCCGGTCTAAACCTAAGCGCACAGGGGTCTGGGCCCATCGCCCATAGCACACCTGCACGTTGCGTACGCGGCCGAAAGCAGACCTAGCCTAGTGGCGTTCCAGTCCAATTCGGCGCGCGCCGCTCCGTCGCTGACGTCTGAAGTGCTTCGGCTGATACCACGACGTCGGGATACCCATAACTACTCACGCGTAGATGGTTAGTGCGTATAGGCTCGTTGCCAACTCAGATCAAATACCAAGATCTCGTTAAGCGTGTTAAATATCCGCGAACGCCGAACAGGGCCAGGCCCACCTGTCTCCTAGGTGGTCTCAACCTGCCCTGTCGCTCCGCCACCAAGTAACAGTCGGGGGCCGTCGGGAACCCAGGCCCACCTCTACCGGGATGGAGCCACCTGCCCCTTCAGCCCCCATCTCCGAACAGTATCACAGGTAATGTAACTGTGTAAAGTATATCGTATATGCCCGTGATCACCTCCCGAAGTGATCACGGCCCAGTAGTATAGCATGGCAGACGGACAAGAGTGTAGGGCCACTGATGGAACACTAGCATCCTATACTAAGCAGTAGGATAGCAGGTAATGGTAACAACAGTAGTAGCAAGGACAGGCTATGCATCAGGATAGGAATAACGGAAAGTAGTAACATGCTACACTACTCTAATGCAAGCAGTATAGAGAAGAATAGGCAATATCTGGTGATCAAAGGGGGGGTTTGCCTGGTTGCTCTGGCAAGAGAGAGGGGTCGTCAACTCCGTAGTCGAGCTGGGCAGCAGCAGCGTCGGTCTCGTAGTCTACCGGAGAGAAGAGGGGGAAGAAACAATGAATACCAAGTAAACAGATGCATATCGATGCATGACATGTCAAGAAGCGATGCTAGGCGTGCCCTAACGTGGTATGAGGTGGTACTGGTTAAGGGGGGAATCATCCGGGAAAGTATTCCCGGTGTTTCGTGTTTTCGGGCAAAGGAGCCAAAGGGGGAAAGTTGCGGGTTCGATAGGTTAGGGGGGTGTGGCGGACGAACGGACTGCGTATCCCAATTCGTCTCGTCGTTCTGAGCAACTTTCATGTTGAAAATATTTTAATCCGAGTTACGGATTAAAAGATATGATTTTCTAAAGATTTTATTAATTTCTAGAATTTAACTAATTATTTAATTTAACCCGAAAATGGAATTATGACATCAGCATTATGTCAGGGTGATGTCAGCAGTCAACTAGTCAGTTGACCTAGTCAAACTGATATGTGGGTCCCACTGTCATTGTCTGTTAACTAATTACCCTAGTTTAGTTTAATTAACAGTAGTTAATTAGGTTAATTAGCCATTAGGTTAATTAATCAGGATTAATTAAATTAATTACTTACTTAATTAATTAATTAACTAATTAATTAATTTCATTCATTTTTATTTTTATTAATTATATTTATTTAACTTAACGTTCTGGGGGGTGGGGTCCCCATGTCAGTGGCAGGGGCCGGCCCAGTCAGCCTGGCTGACCGAGTCAACGGACCGGCCGGGCCCCTAGGGCCCACGGGTCAGTGACCCAGGGGTGGCCCCGGGTCGGCCACGTCGGCGGCCGGCGTTGGGGGAACTCCGGTGGCCGTTCCGCGGCGGAGGGGGCACCGGACCTCGCCGGAATTCATCGTCCGGCGGCCAAAAGGGGCGCGGACGGGTGCGTTCGAACGGGGTGACGATGACGCGCCCAACGGTGGCAGTGGCACGGCCGGACTCGGCCAGAAACGGCGCCGGCGAGCGGCGGAGGCGGCGGGGTGGTTCGGGCGCGAGACGACCCGGTGACTACGGGCATAACGGGAAGGCCAGGGGGGGTGCGCGACGCGCTGAGCACGAGGGGCTCGGCCCCGTGACCATTTGGTAACCGGAAGGGCGCCGGCGACGAG
>NC_041384.1:644639531-644678851 GCF_002162155.2 Triticum dicoccoides | reverse complement strand
TTTCTTTTAGTTTCCATTTATTTTTGTTTTAGTATAATACTATAATGGCGCCTAATTTGCTGTTAACAAATATGCCAATGCCACATTAGCTTGCTACCCAAGCTAAATTAGTTTCGTAATTAATTAATATTTAAAAGTATATAAATAATAGTTTTCACTACTGTTTCAATTATCTTATAGTATTTAAATATCTTATAAAGGTATGGTTTCTCCATCATAATTACCTATGTAATATTTGGTTCACTCCGAACATTTTAGTTTTAATATTCGAAAACTTTTATTCTTTGGTTGATTTTGAATTTGAATTTGAATCAGTTTCGAACTAACACGTGATTAGGAACAGTAATCGAGGTGACGTGGCATCATTAGCAGAGGTTCACTGTAGCTTAATTATCCGGGCGTCACACAGTGCTCCTTGTCAGTGACAAAGGGCAGAAGACCAACCTTCCTGAAACAGTCATGGGCTTCTTCAAGACAGGGCAGCCCAGCAATAGCTTCACAATCAAGGCGCATGTGGGGAAAGATTCGCCCTTGATTGTATATAATGCAAGAGTAGTAGCTGCGCTACTGACAGCTCCAGAATCGATCAGATGAGGTCTTTGGCTTTGAGTAAGGATTCTTGGCGCTACCAAAGAAGGTGTTGTGGGCTCTGAAGCTGTTGACACTGAACGATCCAGGCGATGTAGTAGTCCCTGGAAGCCTGGGCAGCCTTGGCTTTGGCTTCTGAACTTGGGGCCGCTGCTCCACATGATAATCATATTGAGGTCCATGATCAAAGGCCTGTTCAATTGTGTGAGGCCTTGGAGATGGAACAGTGGCTTCAGGTTGTACTTGAGCTTCAGGCATCACATTAGCTTCAGGCGCCACATTAGTTTCAGGTGCCACATAATCTTCAGTCATGACAGTGTCATTGGCTTCAACATCATTTGTTATGGCCGTCTCAGTAGTTTCAACCTCCGTTTCTTCAACAACAGGAGGGTCGGGCACAGACTCATCCTCCTCGAGAATGATTTGATCAATGGTAGGGGGTGTGACAACTCTTTCTCCTCTTCTATCTTCATCGGCTGATGCAGCCGGAATGTCTTCAACAACTTTGGCTTCAGACTCCGAGACATTCATAGTTGAGGTGGCTTCAGGGAACACTTGACGTGCTACTGAGCTTTGTTGCACTTCCCCTTCTGAAATGCTCGACATGGCGACCTGTGTCCTCGGGCCTTTGCGAAGCCTGCGAAAAGCGGGCGACGGCTGTGGTGACGGAGTGGTCTGGACCATGTAGTTATCTTTGTCAATCATTGGAGTGGTGTCTTGAGGTGGTGGAGTTCTGGGAGTGTCATCAAGAATGGGGTTGTCTTGTTGAGGACGATCGGCCCACGAAGCATCCTGAGTGATTGGCGTCAAAGGACGGCCAATACTGATGAGTTCATTGTTCGTATGAACAGGCGATAATACCATGTGGTGCTCAAATTGAGGAAGGACTTCATCATCTTCAACATTGTCATCATGATCAATGTCTTCAGCTGTGGTGGGGTGGTACTTCTTCATCTTCAGGAGCCTCTGTGGTAGCAGGCTCATGAATCACTAGAAGACGCTCTTGGCTCGTGGAGGCAGGATGGGCAACATAAATTGGCTCAACCACAAGGGGCTCAGAGGCAGCAGCCGCACACTCTTTCTTTGAAGACTTAGTCTTTAGCTTCTTCTTGGATGGAGCATCATCAGAAGCATCCTTGTGCTTACGCTTCTTGGCATCAGCTTCAGCTGCCCTAGTTTTTTTTCAGTTATGAAGCTACCGAGGGGATCTTAGGCTTCGAGCCTGTCATGCAGGCAGGGAAGACAATACGAGGTTCTTCCTGCCTTGGTGCTTCAGTTTGGGCCGCAATAGACTTCTTCTTTTGTTTGGCAGCCATTCTGGGGTTGATACCAGGATGCCCTAGAGCCTTGCATTTCTCAGCCTCATTGTGAGCTTGAACGCATTTCTGCGCAAAGTACTTCATGCGCTCTTTTGAGCATTTAGCTTCTTCACGCTTCTTGTGAAACTGTTTCTTGAGCTCATTCATCATCATCTTGAAGCTTTGAACTTCTGCCACACTGAGCTTTGCCATGTTCTTCTTGAACTGCGCCTTCTCAAAACCAATCTTGTTTTTCAACTTGACGATTTTCTGTGCCACGACCAGTTCATTTGCAATGGCTCCATGAAACGTGACGCTTATGCTGATTGGCAGCTGAAGGTCATCAATACTGAGGCTTTGATCATTGAACCATTCATCAATGAAATTGTTCAGTATGTCAACGTCAAAGAGGGGCGGATCATTGAAGATCTCCGCCTCTTGCTTGCTCTTGATCAGCTGTTCAAGGGCTTCATCACCAAGATCTTCATCGCTGGACAGATCAATGGTTTCATCCCCATTCCTCAGAACGGCAGCTGGAGTCAGTTCGTGTCCAGAAATCTTCTTGGGCTTCTTGGTTTTCTTTGTCTTCATGGCCTTCTTGGAGACACGGGAAAGATCCTCATATTGCACATTGGGTTCAGGAGGTGCAGTTGCCAATGGCTTCATACATGAAGCTTTTCGTGCAGCAGAGGGCTTCGAAGCTTTTGACTTCTTTGGCTTCTGCTTTGGTGGTGCTGGCGCATCTTCTAAATCTGCGTCATCAGTAGAGTGATCCACCGTAGCCCCTTGTACAACTATATGAGTGATGAGGCCTTCCAGGTTGTAGAACGGGCCGATTTCATTGGGATTGGCATCGCGGGTGCCATCAGCCCTTGAAGCAAACGGACCAGGGTTGAAATTGAGTCCAAGGTCCTTCTTGTCTGCTTAGCTGACTCTTTTGCAAACTGATAGTTGCACTTGAAGAGATTGTCGTCACGACACCATAACAAAGATGATGGGTCGGCGTTTTCTGGCTGTGGCCCTCGAACCATGCACGGATAGAAGCCTTGAGCAATGGCTTCGGGCTTGGACTTGGGCTGTAGATTTTGATACAAAATATCTCCCCATGGCCACTTGATAGCGTCCTTTTCAGCATATTCAGCAGTCACAAATCTGTACTTGAACCATTCTTCGGCCCAGTATCTTCGAATCCATTGGATTCGGGTCTTGCGCTCGCCGTACGTTTCCTCAGGATCTGTCTTGTACATTTTAAATAGATCCGGAGGTAGATCCTTAGTTGTATCCCCATGGCACTGCCTGCCGCCCTTCCTTATAGACTTTTCAGTGGCCATTGGATTCAGGCTGAACGGCTTCAAGACTGTGGATGGCTTCCTCTTGCTGGTCAGACATGAATTGGCTTCAGGAGGTGGATGTGACACTGCAAGAACTCTGCAAATGAATGCAGACTATGAGAACCAAGGGATTCTCCCACGAACATGTACCTGTGACAACATTAAGGTCCGAGGAAAGGGGAAGAGGTCATATGCATTCTCAGAAGATTTTGAAGATAAATCAGTTTGAAGACATTGACCTCGTAGTACGAAGACATTCACTTATTTGAAGAGAGTCGGTTCCAGATTTGTACGAATCCATGAATAAGTACAAGTGAGGAATCTAACTAGTTGTGAAGCATAAGTGAATATACTTGGCATGGTATGAGATGCAGACATGGACATATCCATATATGAAAGTGAAGAAACTACTTTTGGTAGAAGTGGATGGATTTGACGGGTCAAAAAGGCAGTAAAAAGTAGGTTTTATTTACCGCTTATGAACTGCTAGATGAGGTCAAAGATAGAGAGGCCGAGCAGTTCAATCTTCCGTGCCCTAACTTGGTGGCGGAAGACACCTACGGCGGCGGCGGAGAGGACGAGGTCCGCGGCCGGCGTGAGGACAATGTCGAAGATGTCATGGCAGCTAAGCGCTTCGTTTCTGGTGTCGACGCGAGCTAGCGGAGGCGCTAGGGTTTGTGCGAGGTGGGAGATGGGATAATCACCGCAGTGAGTTGTGTATTTATAAGGAAAGGGACAATGCAGCGTAATTACTCAGGTGCCCCTGGCGGTTCACATCTGAAGGACATGTGGCATGCATGCAACTCATTGGAAGTTGTTCCATGTTCCCACGCACGCCTGGATTGTCGGGTGGTCGTTCCGGCTTCTCCGGTTTTCATGCAATAAGGACATATCATTAAAACAGATTTAACTTTTATCTCTATGTCTTCTGTTGACAAGGACTCAGAGAAGACAATCGACAATTTCAATAGAATGCATATGATTTGGATAGATAGAATCTGAGGTAGAAGCATATAAGGGGTTAGGGTCCGATCACATTCACTTAGATCAATAAGATTCAAACATGAAGCCATAGCTATAAGTGAATGCTGTAGAGGACAGAACATGAATATATGCATATATCAGCATAAGACCAAATCAACATTGCGAAGATAAATCAATGTTGAAGACAAACCAAATGCGAAGACTATGCAATTGTGACGCCAGTGAAACACACCAAACAAGAATTTGGTGGTGGCGTTACCCACCGTATAGGAAGTATCAGACCCAGACACGGCGCACAATTATCGTGGCGCTCCGAATTCAAATTCCGCATTAATATATTCACACTTAGAGTGTATGTCTTCATTGATTGAAGATATATGGTACTTCGTGTGTTGCACATCTAAGTCATCAACATGCATAAGCATTAGGATGTGTGTCCAATTACAGGACATTCGATGATTCTAAGATATTTAGCTCACACCGCAGCTTGCAAAACCTTTTCTCATCCAAGGGCTTTGTGAAAATATCTACCAATTACTCTTCAGTGTTGACGTGAATGATATCAATATCTTCCTTCATGACATGATCTCTGAGAAAATGATGACGGATCTGAATGTGCTTTGTCTTCGAGTGCTGGACTGGGTTGTTGGCAATCTTGATGGAGCTTTCGTTGTCGCAGTAAAGTGGAACTTGCTTCAGGTGGATGCCATAGTCCTTGAGAGTTTGCTTCATCCATAAAAGCTGAGCGCATCAAGATCCAACATCAATGTATTCAGATTCATTAGTGGAGAGAGACACGCAGTTCTGCTTCTTTGAAGACCAACAGACAAGTGATTATCCAAGAAAGTGACATGTGCCTGATGTAGACTTGTGATCAACCTTGTCACCAGCATATTCAGCATCTGAGAATCCAACTAGATCAAACTCTGAGCCCTTTGGATACCATAATCCTAGTGTTGGGGTGTAAGCCAAATATCGAACAATTTGCTTCATAGCTAAGTGATGCGACTCCTTTGGTGCCGCTTGGAATCGGGCACACATGCAAACGCTAAGCATTATATCTGGTCTAGATGCACATAAATAGAGTAAAGAACCAATCATGGAGTGGTATACCTTTTGATCAAACTCTTTACCATTGTCGTCGGGACCCAATTGACCTTTCGTTGGCATTGGCATCGTGTACCCTTTGCAGTCTTGCATTCCAAACTTCTTTAGGAAATCTTTGAGGTATTTCTCTTGAGATATGAATATGTCGTTGCTCTGCTGATGGATTTGAAGACCGAGGAAGAACTTCAGCTCACCCATCATGGACATCTGATATTGCTCTTGCATCATGTGCCGAAACTCATCACTATATCTCTTGTCAGTGCAACCGAAGATAATGTCATCCACATAGATCTGGCACACAAATAGTTCACCGTCATATGTCTTTGTGAAGAGAGTGGGATCTAGGGAACCAGGTTTGAAGCCTTTGCTCTTCAGGAAGTCTTTGAGTGTGTCATACCAAGCGCGAGGGGCTTGTTTGAGGCCATACAGTGCCTTACTGAGCTTGTATACCATGTCAGGATGTTTTGGGTCTTCAAAGCCAGGTGGTTGTGCAACATATACTTTTTCTTCAATCTTCCCATTGAGAAAAGCACTCTTCACATCCATTTAGTACAGGAGGATGTTGTGATGGTTGGCATAGGCTAGCAGTATGCGAATGGCTTCAAGCCTAGCCACCGGAGCAAATGTTTCATCGAAGTCAATCCCTTCAACTTGAGTGTATCCTTGAGCAACGAGACGAGCCTTATTTCTGACAACTTGACCATGCTCATCTTGTTTGTTGCGATAGATCCATTTGGTGCCTATTATATTGTGATTGCGAGGATTAGGATGCTTGACCAGTTCGCATACATTGTTCAACTCGAACTATTGAAGCTCTTCTTGCATAGCTTGAATCCATTCAGGTTCCATGAAGGCTTCAACAACTTTCTTGGGTTCAGATATAGAGACAAATGCAAAGTGCCCACAGAAATTTGCTAGCTGTGTTGCTCTCGAACGAGTGAGGGGACCAGGTGCATTAATGCTATCAAGTATCTTGTCAATCTGTACTTCATTTTCAACACGATGATGAACTGGACAAAGATTTTGCCCTTGCTGATCATTGTCTTTATTTCAGCATTGGCTTCAGGCTGAGCAGTATCTTCAGGTTGACTTGGTGCAGAAATGATGAGTTCTTCAGCATGTGCCTCTGAAGGTATGATTTCTCTAGTTCCCATAAGCTTGATCAATTCACTAGGTGGGACTTCATCTAGCACATTTGGCAGGTGCTCTCTTTGCGAGCCGTTAGTCTCATTGAACCGCACATCCACAGTTTCAACCACTTTATAGTGAAAGAGGTTGAAGACTCTGTAGGAGTGTGAATCCTTTCCGTACCCAAGCATTAAACCTTCATGTGCTTTCGGTGCAAATCTTGAAGTGTGATGTGGATCCTTGATCCAGCACCTAGCACCAAATACTATGAAGTAACTTACGTTTGGCTTCTTACCACTCAGTAGCTCATATGATGTCTTCTTTAGAAGCTTGTGGAGATAAACACGGTTGATGACGTGGCATGCAGTATCAATGGCTTCAGGCCAGAACTTCCTTGGAGTCTTGTACTCGTCAAGCATCATCCGAGCCATCTCAATGAGGGTTCTGTTCATGCGCTCCACGATGCCATTCTGCTGAGGTGTGTATGGAGCTGAGAACTCATGGGTGATGCCCAATGTATCAAGATAAGTGTCGAGGTCGGTGTTTTGAACTCTGTGCCGTTGTCACTTCTGATGTGCTTGATCTTGATGCCATAGTTCGTCATGGCACGATTGGCGAATCGCCTGAAGACATCCTGCACTTCATTCTTGTAAAGGATTATATGCACCCATGTGTATCTTGAATAATAATCAAGAATGACGAAGCCATAGAGGCAAGCAGTGGTAGTGAGAGTAGAGTAGTGAGTAGGGCCAAATAAGTCCATGTGAAGCACCTGGAAGGGTTGAGATGTCGTCATGATTGTCTCTGAGGGATGTTTGGCCCTTCTCATCTTTCCAGCTTCGCAGGCACCACATAGATGACCCTTCTTGAACTTGAAGCCCTCGATGCCTACGACGTGTTTCTTCTTCACGAGTGTGTACAAGTTCCTCATGCTAGCATGCCCTAGCCTCCGATGCCAGAGCTAGCACTCTGACGCCTTTGCTAGAAGACATACGACCAACTGTGGTCCTGCTGAGAAATCTACCACATACAAATCGTCTTTCCGATATCCTTCAAAGACTAGAGACTTGTCAGATTCCATTAGAACAAGGCAACAATATTTTCCAAATATCACAATCATGTTCAAATCACAAAGCATCAAGACAGACATTAAGTTGAAACCAAGGGATTCAACAAGCATCACTTTATCCATGTGCTGATCCTTTGAGATTGCAACTCTACCTAGACCCAATACCTTGCTTTTACCGGTGTCAGCAAATGTAATGTGACTCTTGTCAGATGGACGTAAGGTTCAGTCCATGAGAAGACTTCGACCACCAGTCATGTGGTTAGTGCATCCACTGTCCATAATCCACTCAGAAGCCTTTGATGTCGTACCCTACAGTGAAGTTTAGGGGATAGGCTTCACCAAGGGAAGTGTGAAGCATAAACATTTGTCAAACAAGCATATTATCAAAGTTCAGATCACGGTTAGGATAAGTAGGATGTATGTCAAGGAATCCTGGGACGAAATACATAATAAGACCATTTTAGGCATTTTATCTTGTGCCACACAAGACGTTTAAGGTCCCCAACATAAGCATTAGACGCCTTTGATTTCCGGCTGGAGACCTTTCCCTGCAAAGGAAAGTTAAGTTTTCTTAACCACCCACATTTTCAGGGGTGGCTTCGAAGCAATGAGTCTAAGTGCAACATCTGAGAACTTCGGCTTTGGAGCCCTAGCAAATAGCCTTGCATGAGGTGAATAGTACTATAAGAATAAGCAGAATAGTTCTTGGTCTTATGAACATAGTGGTTTGAAGAAACACGCTCATATTCACAAGTCTGAGTATGGTTTCCCTGCAAAACATTGGCATTAGGGTGACTCGGGTGAGTCCTCTTTCTGTATGAAGCCTTTGCACCATATGAAGCCTTTGGTCTAGGGTTTGTCTTCTTCCCTGGTGATGTCATGATGACATTCACCTGAAGATTCTCAAGATAACTCTTGGGAACCCAGATCCTCTTCAAAGGTGGTCCATTCCTGCAGTTAGTACCAATATACATGGCAAACACTTCACCGTTCTGATTCTTAAACAGTTTATAGTTTGCATCAAAGGATTCATCAATGACAATTGGGTTAGCACAAGTGAAGCCAGATAAGGTAGATGGATCCACTGAAGGTCCCTTTGCAGCAACCCATGTGGTTTTGGGGTACTGCTCAAGCTTCCAATAAGAACCATCAACATTCATTTTCCTCTCAAACCCAACACCCTCTTTCCTAGGGTTTCGGTTCAGAATCTGTTTCTTGAGGACATCACATAGTGTCTGATGCCCTTTGAGACTTTTGTACATTCCTGTCTCAAGCAATGTCTTCAACCTGGCATTCTCATCAGCAATAGTAGTGGTATCCTCAACAGAGGGGTCAGTTACCACACCAATAGTTGAAGATATTGCAATAGTAGTAGCAGTAGAATATCCAGCAACAGAGATAGCATTATCACGCTCAACACATTTTAGACATGGTGGTTCAAATCCTTCCTGAGCAGAACTGATCTGTTGAGCGCGGAGTGACTCGTTCTCCTTTTGAAGATCTTCATGAGTCGATCTCAAGTTCTCAAGCTCTTGCTTCCTTTGAAGATAATCATAGGAGAGCTTTTCATGAGTAGTTGAGAGCGTTTCATGATGACTTTCAAGTTCTTCATACTTAACATGAAGATTTTTAATGTCTTCAATTAAGGACTGAGATCGGGTCATTTCTGCGTCTAACAGGTCATCGCTTTTGTCTAGAAATTTTTGAATATGTTCCATAGCATTCTGTTGCTCAGTTGCAATTTTAGCAAGAGTTTTGTAGCCGGGTTTAGATTCACATTCAGAGTCATCTTCACTTGATGTTTGAAAGTAGGCATCGCGTGAGTTTACCTTGGCATCACGTGCCATGAAGTAGTAGGTGAGAGCAGAGTTATCCTCATCATCAGCATTAGCGTTGGTGTCGAGGCCATTGTCTTTAGTGTTGAGGATGGACTTGGCGACGTATACTGAAGCTAGAGCCAGGCTTGCCATGCCTGAATCAGATTCCTCTTCAGACTCCACCTTCGCCTCCTCAGATGCAGACTCCTCCTCTGGATCCATCTCCTCACCAACAGATGCACGAGCCTTACTGGATGAGCTCTTCTTGTGTGATGAAGACTTCGACGAAGACTTGGAAGAAGACTTTGTGGATTTCTTCTTCTTCTTGTCATCAGAATCATATTCCTTGCTCTTCTTCTTCTTGTTGTTCTCATTGTCCCATTGAGGACATTCAGAGATGTAGTGACCAGGTTTCTTGCACTTGTGGCACGTTCTCTTCTTGTAGTCATGGGAGGAAGCTTCATCATTTCTTGAGTTGGATCTCAAAGACCATCTGAAGCCTTTCTTCTTGGTGAACCTCTGGAACTTCTTCACTAGCATGACAAGTTCCTTTCCAATGTCTTCAGGATCCTCAGAACTGCAGTCAGATTCTTCTTCAGATGAGGAAACAAACTTTGCCTTCAAAGCATGAGTTTGGCCATAGTTGGGACCATAGATATCTCTTTGCTCAGATTGCTGAAACTCATGTGTGTTGAGCCTCTCAAGTATGTCAGATGGATCGAGAGTCTTGAAGTCATGGCGTTCTTGAATCATCAGGGCCAGGGTGTCGAATGAGCTATCAAGCGATCTCAGAAGTGTTTTGACGATTTCGTGCTTGGTGATTTCAGTGGCGCTGAGTGCACGAAGCTCATTTGTGATACCAGTGAGGCGATCGAATGTGAGATGGACATTCTCATTGTCATTTCTATTGAAGAGGTTTCAGAGAACACTAATCCTTGAGTCTCTCTGGGTTGAGACGCCTTCGTTGACCTTGGAGAGCCAGTCCCAGACTAGCTTTGCAGTTTCCAGAGCACTCACACACCCATACTATCCTTTGGTCAGATGACCACAGATGATGTTCTTGGCAGTCGAGTCCAATTGAATGAACCTCTTGACATCAGCAGTAGTGACACCTTCACCGACCTTGGGAACGCCGTCCTTGACGACATACCAGAGGTCGACGTCAATGGCTTCAAGATGCATGCGCATCTTAATCTTCCAGTAGGGGTAATCAGTGCCATCAAAGACAGGGCATGTGGCGGAGACTTTGATTATCCCTGCAGTTGACATAGCTAAAACTCCAGGTGGTTAAACCGAATCACACAGAACAAGGGAGCACCTTGCTCTGATACCAATTGAAAGTGCTAGTTATCGACTAGAGGGGGGGGGGGTGAATAGGCGATTTTTATGAAAGTCTTCAAAACACAGGGCTTTGAAGACAAACAATAGAAATGAACCTATTGATATGCAGTGGAAGGTAGATTACACTAGACAAGCCATAGTCAAGTAAGCAATGAAGTGAAAGCACGAAGACTATCAGCAGCTAGGTAGTATGGATCAGGATGGAAGATAGTATGAAGCCAAACAACAACAGTCTTCACACAGTGAAGTCAATCAGATCATGCAAGCAGGCAATGACTTCACAGAGACAAACTATAAGTAAAGAGAGGTAAAGGATAGAACCAGTTGCTTGGTGAGGACAAGGATTTGTTGGACCAGTTCCAGTTGTTGTGGCAACTGTACGTCCGGTTAGGGAGGCTGAGATTCAACTCAGAAGACCGCGTCTTCACCTTATTCCCCTTGAGCTAAGGACATACAGTCCACGCCCAATCACTTTGGTAAGTCTTCAAGGTAGACTTCCAAACCTTCACAGACTTCGTTCACCGGCAATCCACAATGACTCTTGGATGCTCAGAACGCGACGCTAACCGGCTGGAGGATTCACGGTCCTCAAGTGTAACAAGTCTTCAGATCACGCAGACAGAAAGACTTCAGTGATGCCTAACACTCTTTGGCTTTGGGTGTTTAGGGCTTTGTCCTCGCAAGGATTTCTCTCTCAAATGCTTCGGACGTGGGTTGCTCTAAAACGACAAAAGCCGTGCACTAACTCTGAGCAGCCACCAATTTATAGTGTAGGGGGTGGGCTATTTATAGCAAGGAGGCAACCCAAACTGATTTGTCCGAAATGACCCTGGTTCACTAAGGAACTGACACGTGTCCAACGGTCAGATTTCAAACACACGCGACAGGTTGACTTGGGCTACAAGTAAAGCTGACTCATCCAGCTCTGGATAAGATTTTCTCTCACTATCTTTGCTCGAAGACATAGGATTTGGTTGAGCATCACTTCAGTCACTCTGACTTTGTTCACTTGGACCCCACTTAACAGTACGGTGGTTCCTACGACTCAACAAAGAAGAAAAGGAACTATGAAACAACTATGTCTTCGCACTCCATAGTCTTCACATGAATGTCTTCTTGAGTCATAATCTTCGTTGTGAATATCTTCACAGACCACCATTGTCTTCAGTGTCTTCACACATTTTTAGGGGTCATCTCTGGTAGGTAAACCGAATCAATGAGGGACTACTACCTGTGTTATCCTGCAATTCTTACAAACACATTATTCCCTCAACCAAGTTTGTCGTCAATACTCCAAAACCAACTAGGGGTGGCACTAGATGCACTTACACTCCGTTAAAATATTGCTGATGTGTTGTGGTGATTGAAAGTGCTAGTGATCGACTAGAGGGGGGTGAATAGGCGATTTTTATGAAAGTCTTCAAAACATGGAAGTTTCGAAGACAAACGATAGAAATAAACCTATTACCATGCAGCGGAAGGTAGACTACACTAAGCAAGCCATAGTCAAATATTCAATGAAGAGAAAGCACAATGACTAATAGCAGCTAGGCAGTTTAGATCAGATAGGAAGATAGTGTGAAGCCAATCAGAACAAGTTGTCACTCAGTGAAGACAAAAGATAATGCAATCATACAATCACTTCACCAGGGCCAACCGTAAGTAAAGGAGAGGGAAGGATGAAACCAGTGACTCGTTGAAGACAATGATTTGTTGGACCAGTTCCAGTTGCTGTGACAACTGTACGTCTGGTTAGGGAGGCTGAGATTCAACTCAGAAGACTGCGTCTTCACCTTATTCCCCTTGAGCTAAGGACACCCAGTCCTCGCCCAATCACTCTGGTAAGTCTTCAAGGTAGACTCCCAAACCTTCACAGACTTCGTTCACCGGCGATCCACAATGACTCTTGGATGATCAGAACGTGATGCCTAACCAGCTGGAGGATTCACAGTCCTCAAGTGTAATAAGTCTTCAGATCACATAGACAGGAAGACTTCAGTGATGCCTAACACTCTTTGGCTCTGGGTGGTTAGGGCTTTATCCTCGCAAGGAATTCTCTCTCAAAGGCTTCGAGGTGGGTTGCTCTCAAACGACAAAAGCCGTACACTAACTCTGAGCAGCCAACCGTTTATGGTTGTAGGGGGTGGGCTATTTATAGCCACTAGGCAACCCGACCTGATTTGTCCGAAATGACCCTTGGTCACTAAGGAACTGACATGTGTTCCAACGGTCAGATTTCAAACACACACGACAACTTTACTTGGGCTACAAGCAAAGCTGAATTATCCAACTTTGGATAAGATTTGCTCTCATTATCTTCACTCGAAGACATAGGATTTTGGTTAAGCATCACTTCAGTCATTCTGACTGGTTCTCTTGGACCCTACTTAACAGTACGGTGGTTCCTATGACTCAACAAAGAAAAACACAGAACAACGAAACTGCTAAGTCTTCGCGCTCCATAGTCTTCACGCGATGTCTTCTCTTGTCATAGTCTTCAATGTGAATGTCTTCACATACCACCTTTGACTACAATGTCTTCATACATTTTTAGGGGTCATCTCTGGTAGGAAAACCGAATCAATGAGGGACTTCTACCTGTGTTATCCTGCAATTCTCACAAACACATTAGTCCCTCAACCAGGTTTGTCGTCAATACTCCAAAACCAACTAGGGGTGACACTAGATGCACTTACAATCTCCCCCTTTTTGGTGATTGATGACAAACTGGTTGAAGTTTTCAACGGGAAATAAAATATGTGAAATTGTAAAGGATAGGGTATTGTCTTCATAAGTTGCAAGGGCTCCCCCTGAAGATGTGCATATAAGTAATTTTCTTTAGGAATGCAAATGCACATCGCAGGTTGTACTTGTGGAGATCCTCTTCAACCTATGATGACAATTCATTATGCAAGATATGATGTAACAAAGATAATGACATGCATAATGAAAAATGTCTGCAAAATGATCTAAGTGCGGAATTTATCGTCGCACATGCGGAATTTATCATCGCATCACAGAAAAGCAAATAAGTAGCAGACGACCATCGAGTTTGAGTGTTACAACTCAAAGAACCAAATGTATCAAAACACGAGAGTTGTAAACACTAGGCAAAATATAAAACCACCGCCCATATGGACCCGCCTGAAGACTATCAAACTCATATGCTTCTCCCCCTTTTGTCAGTAAGGACCAAAAAGGTTTGAAGACATAGAGCACCTACTCATTCCCATGAGGAGTTGGTGAAGCAGCAGGGTCGTCGGAGTTGGTTGGCGGTGCAGACGAACTCGGTGCAGTGGTGTTTTGCACTGAAGGTGGTGAAGTAGCATCGTCTTCATCATTGATGACACGTGCATTCACTGTTGCAGCAGAGGAGGAGAACTCAGAGTCTTCAAGAGACGGAGTACGCTGCAGCAAGGTCCTTCTTGGAGGTGTTGAGTCAAACTTGAAGCGTTCAGAGAAACCATCATCTTGAAGATCATCTTCAGAACACATAAGCGTCAGCCCTTTCCATGTACGCCGACAAGTTTCATGGGCGACAAAGGCATTCTTGGTGGCAAGGTTGCGAATCCTGTTTACGTCCACCAAGAGGCTTTGCATTTGGCGCTTTAGCCAGTCATGATGCTTATCCTGTTTCTGATGAAGGGCAACCAGAAGCTCTCAGTCATTGAGAACACGAGATCGCTTCTTGGGCCGTTGTGCAATGGTGCTTTCAGTGGCTTCACTGAGGGCACGATGAGGTGCACGGGTAGTACCAGCCAGAGGATAAACATGAGTGACTGCTGGGTCGCCTTCAATGTGTTGTGAGAAACTTTGCTTATCAGCATTCTGAAGTCTAAGGGGCTCCTTGGCAGGCTTTGGATAGATGGATTCAACTGACATATCGACGCCAGGTAAAAAAATCCGATGATTGCGAGCAGAGGGCTGATAGGTGACAGCTGAGTGTAGTTTGATCAGACGCATAATCCATGGAGCGTAAAACTTCAAGCCAAAGAGATCAGATCCTGATGCAGCAAGTTGGCGGATGAAGAAGTCTTGTGCATTGAAGCTTTTGCCGTGAAGAATATGGAAGACCAAAGTCTTCATTGCACCTTCCAGCTTTGCATGTGGAGAATGTCCTTTGATGGGCCAGAGAGTTCGCCTTATGATGTGATAGATAGTGCGTGGCAGATACTCAAGGTCTTCAACAAAGAACTCCTTAGGATATTCAGCATCTGGAGGCAAAGGCTTCATCATGCTAAGCATCTGACTCATGTTGGGTTCAGGCTTGTGAAAATGCTTTCCATAGCAGCACTGTGAAGCTGACAACCAGGTTCATAAAGATCTCCTGGAGTGGGCAGGCCAGTGAGCTCAATGATATCAAAGGCTTTGGCTTCATGATGAACATTGCCTGTCATCCACTTAAGGATCCAAGTCTTCGGATCCCTATTGTAGCCATGAATATGAAGAGTGGCATAGAATTGGAGCAGCAATTCTTCGTTCCAGTGCTCCTTGTTAGTGATGAACTGCAACAAGCCAGATTCTTTGAAGCAACCCAGCGCTTCTTCCAAACAGGGCAGACCAGTTATGGCTTCAGTGTCAAGACGCAGATGGGGGAAATGCGACCTTGATTGTACAAGATGCATGAGTAATAACTGCGCTGCTGATAGCTCCAGAACCGATCAGAAGATATTCTTGCCTTAGAGTAGGGGTTCTTGGCGCTATTGAAGAAGGTGTTGTGTGCTTTGAAGCCATTGATATTGAATGATCCGGGTGCAGATGCAGTGCCTGGAAACCTAGGTAGCCTTGGCATTGGCTTCTGAACCTGAGGCCTGCGCTCGACGTGATAGTCAAATTGGGGACCAACAGCAGGTGGGGGAACAAGAAGAGGCCATTTGACAGTGATGAGCTGACCATAGTTGTATGCTTGCTCAATAGTATGTGGCCTTGGTGGCAGAACAAGAGCAGTGGCATCAACAGAGGCGTCAGGCTGCACATCTGTTGCAGGTGCATCATTGGCTTCATTGGCTTCTGGCATAGTGTTAGGTGTAGGCTCCACACTTTCTTCAGCCATGACCACATCATTGGCTTTAGTAGTGTTAGTGGTGGCAGCCTCAGGATGCTCAACCTCCACTTGAGGAGCTGGAGGGTCGGGCACTGACACGTTCACTTCAGGAACAACTTCTTCAGTGATGGGGAAAGTAGGGACACGTTCTTCTGCTTGTTTTTCTTCGGCTGATGCAGCCGGATTGTCTTCAGCAACTTTAGCTTCAGACTCGGAGACGTTCACAGTAGGAGTGGCTTCGGGGAACACCTGACGTGCAACAGATTGGTGGTGCACTTCTCCTTCTGAAATGCTCGAAAGAGGGACTTGGGGCCTTGGTCCTTTGCGAAGCCTGCGTAACGCTGGCGACGCCTGTGAAGATGGAGTTGGATGGGCCTCAAAGTCATCCTCTTCTTCTTGCACTGGTGAGGTGACTTGTTGTTGGGGAGTACTAGGGGTTTCTTGTTGTTGTGGGTGATCAGCCCATGATGCATCCGTAGCAATTGACGTCAGAGGACGACCAATGCTGATGAGTTCGCTGTTCGTGAGAACAGGCGATGATACCAAGTTGTGCTCGATCTGAGGAAGAACTACATCATCTTCAACATTGTCATGGTGACCAATGTCTTCAGCAGCGGTGGGGTCAACTGCTGGAAAGTCTTCAGCTTCAGGAGCCTCTGTGGAAGCAGGCTCATGAACTATCATCCGTCGTTCTTGATGCGAAGAGTTAGGATGAGCAACCGAGATGGGCTCGACAACAAGGGGCTCTATGGGAGAAGCCCGATCTTTCTTGGTTTTGCGCTTCTTCTTGGAGGGAGCAACATCAGAAGCGTCAGGATTTTTCCTCTTTCTGGCTTCAGCCTCGGCAACCCTTGTCTTCTTCAGGTCTGAAGCGGTGGAAGTGACCTTTGGCTTCGAGCCGGACATGCTGCTTGGGAAGACAATGTGAGGTTCTTCCTGCCTTGAAGGTGCAGATTTGTCAGTCGATGGCTTCTTCTTCTTCTTTGCAGCCATTCTGGGGTCGATGCCAGGACGTCCAAGAGCCTTGCGCTTCTCAGCTTCATTGTAGGCTTGCACGCACTTGTCAGCCAGACTCTTCATGCGCTCACGAGAACCTTTAGCTTCTTCTCGTTTCTTGAGAAAGGCTTCCTTGAGCTCGTGCAGCATAACCTTGAAGTTTTTGACATCTTACACGCTGAGCTTTGCCATGTGCTTCTTGAACTGAGCTTTCTCATAGTCGATCTTTTGCTTCAGTTCAACGATGCGCTGAGCTAGAGCTAGCTCAGAAGCAATGGCGCCCGTGAAAGAGACGCTGAGGCCAATTGGAAGTTGCAGATCGTCAAAGCTGAGATTGGGGGTTTCAAACCACTCATCAATGAAGTTGTGGATGATTGCCACGTCAAAGAGAGGCAAGTCATTGAAGATTTCTGCTTCTTCCTTGCTCTTAATCAGTTGCTCAAGAGCGTTATCTGCAAGATCTTCATCACTAGACAGGTCAATGTGTTCGTCTCGCAGAATGGCAGCAGGGGTCAATGCCTGATCAGTATTCTTTTTCATCTCCGTCTTCTTAGAGATACGTGATAGATCTTCAGACTGCACACTGTCTTCAGGGGGTGCAGTAGCCAGTGGCTTCACACGTGAAGCTTTTGGAGGCACAGTTGACTTTGAAGCTCTAGCCTTCTTTGGCTTCTGCGGCTTTGGAGCAGGAGCTGGGGCTTCATCAGTGTCGGCATCATCATCAGAATGATCTACTTTGGCACCTTGAACAGAAATGTGAGTGATAAGACCATCAAGGTTGTAGAAAGGTCCGATGATATTGGGTTCAGCATCGCGTGTTCCGTCAGCCCGTGGAGCAGAAGGACCAGGGTTGAAGTCTAGTCCCAATGACTTCTTGTTTTCCTTGGCCGATGCCTTTGCGTGCTGGAAGTTGCGCTTGAAGAGATTATCGTCACGACACCAGAGCAGTGATGATGGGTCGGCATTGTCAGGCTATGGTCCATGTACCATACAGGGATAGAAACCCTGAGCAATAGCTTCAGCTCTGGTCTTGGGTTGAAGGTTTCGGAAGAGAATGTCACCCCAAGGACTCTTGATGGCATTCTTCTCAGCATACTCCTGGGTCACAAACTTGCATTTGAACCATTGTTCGGCCCAATATCTTTGAATCCATTGGATTCGTGTCTTGCGCTGATTGTAATCCTCTTCTGGATCGAATTTTTTTCAAAACTATGTTATTTTTTGTAGCAATTTCGGAAACTATAGCGTAGAATGAAGAAAACGCAAAACTAGTAGCCCGTCGGCCAGGAGTGGGCCGAAAAGGCAGTTTTCGGCCAGGGTGTGGCCGAAGTAGGCTTTTCGGCCGCGGTTGGGCCGAAAACACGTTGTTGGCGGGGGCGCGGCCGAAAATAGTAGCTTCGGGTGCGAGGAGGCCGAACTGGGCCGTTTTCGGCCCACCGGTGACCGAAGCTGGCCTTTTCGGCCAGGCTTCGACCGAAGAGCTTTTCGGCCAGGCGTAGGCCGAAAAGGTGCGGATAAGCACCGTTTGCCCCTGCGCTGCTGTTCTTCGTTGGATCCTTCTTCGTTTCCCTTTCTCTCTCTCTCAGTTCTTCTCTGTAGAACTCCCCCCGCGCCGATCTCCTCCATTTGCCACTCATTTGCAAATCCAACCCACAGAATCGGTAGATCATAGCAATCTCCACCGGCCTACGGTGTTATTTTTTGCTATGGGATAGTTTTTGATGTGTAGAGGAGCAGCCATGGTGGGGAGGAGGAGCCATGGTGGAGAGGAGGACGGGTAGTAGGTGGTGGTGACTAGTAGCAGCAGCTGCAGAGGAGGAGGTGGTGAGGAGGAGGAGGTGAGTAGTAGCAGCAGCTACAGAGGAGAAGCGGACACACACTTCGAAGGTATAATCACGTCGTCACAAATATTATGTAAATATTAGCGCATAGTTCGTGTAGCGGATAATATTAGTGTTCGTTGTGAATTTCAGTGTTAATTTAATTTAGGAGGCATTTTAGCGCATAGTTCGTGTAGCGGATAATATTAGTGTATATCATGAATTTTAGTGTTATTATATTTTTGGAGGCATTTTAGCGCATAGTTCGTGTAGCGGATAATATTAGTGTATATCATGAATTTTAGTGTTATTATATTTTTGGAGGCATTTTAGCGCATAGTTCGTTGTGATTAATGAGAAGATGGCAATGTCTGACAGGTGAAAATGTCTGAATCAGTAAATCTGAATGTTTACTACGGCGCTGGTAATGTTCGATATAATGAGTTGGGGGTTGATCTTAGCGAGTTTAAAAATGGCGTTATGACACTAGCTGACCCGGACAGACTGGACATTAGACAGTTGAAGTACTGGTTGACAACTAGTTTCGGTCTGGATCCTGAAGTATGTTCCGTCAGTATTCATGCATTATGGACCAAATCTTGTAAAAATGTCAAGTGGGAGTTGATGCCGGTAGATAGGAGCCAACATTGGTTGTCCCTGTTAAGACGCTGCCGAGACCGAAGAATCCACCCATATGCACTTGTGCAACCTGTGCCGAAGGAGGAGAATACCGTACAACTCCACAGGGGGTATGAACCCGGCCAAGGCAGTGAAGTGGCTAACGAGATTGTTTTATCCGGGTCACAGCCACAAGATGTGGATGCTAGCCAACCGGAGAAAGAGTCAGACTACGTGCCACACAATGTTTGTGGTCCTGATACTGGGCAGAGTAGCCAGTCGATAATATTAGCTGTTTCTGGTTTTGCTGATGGGGATGAGGAAGGGGATGAAATGCAGAGGGTGATGGAGGAAGAGGACGAGGATGGATTGGTGGAGGAACTGGATTCTGAAAATTCTGAGGATGAAGTTGAGGTACCGATTCCTTCTGCATGGGAGCAGGACATATCCACCGGCCTTACGGTGAACGATGGCCATGAGACTCCATGGCAGTATAATCTGAACCAAGTACAAATAGGGGCTATGTTTGATACAAAGAAAAAATTGAAGTATGCGGTGATAAAGTGGGCTATGTCTACGCAGAGGGTTTTCAAGACACACATATCAAGTCCAACAAACTATACCGTGAAATGTGTTGTACCAGGTTGTCCTGGGAAGGTGCACGGTCACGTGCCGAAGTATGACATCCACTGGGTTGTCACCATTGTCGTCCCACATAATTGTGTGAGGACGAACCTGCTGGTGAAGCATCCGAACCTGACTTCAAGTCTCATTGCGCAACTCATGTATACTGAGATAGTAGAGAAGAAAGATATGGAAGCAAAACACATCCAGACAGCAGTGAAGGTCAGATGGAATTATGTCATTGCTTATGGGAAGGCTTGGAGGGCTAAGCAGAAGGCTATGGAGGAAAGGTTTGGGACGTTCTTCGACTCATATGATAATGTTGTCCGTCTCCTGGGCATACTGAAGGAAAGGAATCCGGGCACTTATGTGAACGTACAACACATGAGGTTGCTGAGTATACCAGATTTCAAGGTGTTGAAACGAGTGTTCTTCTCATTTGCTATGTGCATCGAAGCTTTCCGGCATTGTCCTCCCGTTATGTTTGTGGATGGTACATTCCTGACCGGTCAGTATAGAGGGCAAATCCTTACTGCTATTGGTGTGGACGGGAACAATCAAATCATCCCACTTGCCATGGCATTTGTGGAGGGTGAGAACTTTCTCAGCTGGGTTTGGTTCTTCCGCCAAGTGAAAATTGCCATCGTGAAGGACCGACCAAACGTGTGTGTCATTCATGACAGACATGCTGGTATATTGAAGGCCGTGAAGACACTTCGGAGTCCAGCAGATGACGAACCAACACCTTGGAGGGACTTGCAGAGCCGGTGGTGCATGCGCCATCTTGGGGCTAATTTTTTCTCACAGTTCAAGAACAAGCGGTTGATGAACTTGTTCAAAAAATTATGCAAGCAGAGCCAGCAGCGGAAATACGAATTTATTTGGTCAAAACTAGATGAGTTTACTAAGAAGCAGGTCCGTGCAAGGAAGAAAATGGAAGAAGATCAGGTTAAATTAGCAGCACTCATCGCGGAGCTAGAGGAGCCAGTTGGTCTTTGCGACTTGCCAGCAATTGACCCTCCTAATACTAAGAGAAAGAAGGGAAGGGCAATAAAGAATTTTTCTGAGTGGATAGAGAAAGAGCCTCCAATGAATTGGTCTTTGCTGCATGACACACATGGAGCTAGGTATGGCCACATGACAACCAATCTTGCAGAGGTGTATAACTTTGTGCTGAGAGGGAATAGAGCATTGCCACTCACAGCTATTGTGGAGGCTGTATTCCATGGCACTTTGAGATATTTCAGAGAAAGGCACGAGTTAGCAAAGAAGCATATTGAAGATAATCAGAACACACCTTATTGTAGCCGTGTCATGGAATACATGGCAAAGAAGATAGAGAAAGCAAAGAAGCACAGTGTCAGACTCATAGGGAATGAAGAAAGGAGGTATGAGGTTCAGCTTCCTACCGATGGTTTTGGTTCTGGAAATGAGGTGAAGACACACGAGGTTAAAATTGGAACGGAATTTTATCCAACGTGTGAGTGTACATGCAACAAACCGAAGTTGCTGCACCTACCTTGCTCTCATGTGTTGGCTGCCTGTGGCCAGATTCAGTTGGATGCTATATCCTTCGTGTCCCCATACTATTTAAAAGAGGCAGTGCTCAACACCTGGACAGGCGAGATGACAGGGTTTAGAGTCGTCGGCAATTTCAACAAGGTAAACGACGGTGAGAGAGTATACATCCCGCATCCAGACCTTCGCGAACAAGTAGGGGCAGACGAAAGGCCCGTCGCATCCGGAACGATATGGACCAGTCTAAAGCTGGTGGAGCAACCAGACAATGTTTGTTATGCGCGGCTTATGGGCATAGGATGAAATATTGTCCCGACCTGAACAAAGATGGTGCTTCCGCATCGACGAGTGCTTCCACATCGACGGCTGCGACAACAGGAGCAAGAGGCGGACGTGGTCGTGGCAGTCGAGGCCGAAGGGGCGGACGAGGAAGAAATAACTCACAAGCTATATAATGTGCCGTAGTGGGTTTTAATACGTAATATGTCAGGACTATGTTTTAATTTGTAATATGTGAGGACTATGTTTTAATTTGTAATATGTGAGGACTATGTTTTAATATGTAATATGTCAGGACTATGTTTTAATTTGTAATATGTCAGGACTATGTTTTAATTTGTGCGGATAATTTGAATTGCAGATATGTCTTCGTATCCGTTACTTAATGGTAACATCGATAGAAAGCACCGGGGCGCTCTTACGGAAGCGGGCAACAACTTAGACGTGTTGGTCACTCGTACCCCAAAGACTAACTGGCTGATACACGATTCATGGGTTGATAGGTATGTGTGCATATAATGGAGACCATATAATGACTTACTATGTTTGACATACTTTTCATAACCGCTAACAATCTCTTTATTTTGTAGGTTAAGTTGGGCTGGACTTCTACCCTTGGCACGGCTGGTTGAGGGTACATTGGATGAGTGGATTGATGGTCCGGACTTAGATGAGGCAGGTGAACCATTGCAGTTACACAAGAGGCAAGTGAGACGTTTCTCTTACGACAAGTCAGTCCTTACCTGCTTAGTAGATAGATGGAGACCAGAAACACATACGTTTCACTTTCCTTGGGGAGAGATGGCGCCTACTTTACAGGATGTGTCTTACTTGTTGGGATTACCTCTGGCCGGTGCTGCCATAGGTCCCTTAGAGGCAGAATCTGGGTGGCAAGCAGCGATGCAGACCCGTTTTTTGGCTGCAGTCCCGACTGCTAGGGCTATAGACAACGATCCTCATGGACCTCTTTTTAGATGGTTGAGCCAGTTTCAGGTAACCATCACGGCCACTTAAACAAATGTTGTTTATTAGTTGTCTGATGTTCATACAATTATTATGTTTCTATGTAGATTGTCTCGTTAGGACATCCCGATGTTCAGTTGTCGGAGGCTCAGATTGACCGGTCCCTAGAGGCATATATTCTTTGGCTATTCGGCAAGACAATGTTTACGGAGAACCACGTGACCACTGTCGATGCACGACTCATCGGTATTGCACGAGAGATAGCTGACGCACGTTGCCCTGCGGATATTCTACAGAGGAGTTTTGGTTCTGCTGTGTTGGCGGCTACGTACAGAGGCCTGTGCAAAGCTTGCTTGTTGAAGTCTAGAAAATCTAGTCTTGTTGGATGTCCATTATTGTTGCAGCTTTGGTCATACGAGAGGTTCCCTATTGGACGACCCTATGTCTACATTGATAAACCTTTTGGTTTGGAGGACTTAGCTGGGACTTATGTGCCTGCTATCGGCGACTTACCTACTATGGGATCTGTTTGGACACGGCGAGAGGTACTTTTATATTAAGTAACAATTAATTCAATTATTTCTTGCCATTCAATAGTATTACTAATGCTTATTTGTTGTCATGCACAGAGACAGTTTGCGCATACTCAGGTTAGGGGATGCTACCCGTCCTTCATGGCGCAGTTTGATAGTTTGCACGAGGATCAAGTTATTTGGGAGCCATACTCGCCTCAGGCTATATCATCGAGGTACCCAGTTGGGATTTCTGGATTGTGCACTAGAGATCGGCACTTTTGGATGACCAAGGCCAAGTTGGTGTTCGATGTGACGGTTGAGGAGATGTCTCTTCATAGGGTGATGAGACAGTTCGGTCTATATCAAGAGCCTGCGATTCCAGATATTCCACACTTGCCAGACCACGTGCACAAGTAAGTACTAATACTATTTTAGTTGGCAGCTCTGCATTCATAATATACCTAACCATGTATCGCGCATGTCAATCTCAGGGACAGTCGCCTAGGAGGAAACAAGTCCATGACTTATTGGCTTGAGAGCATTACCCCTTACGTTGACGAATGGACTACCGCTGCGACAAATATCTGGGGTGAGGTTCGGCCCTTTAACTGGGAAATGTTTGGGTTGTATCTGCAGCGTTACCGGCATACAACGAGGATCTACTTGGTTCCATCAGCTGCTACTGATCAGATCGAAGCCCCTCTCACCAGCGATATGTACCCAACTGCCTCTGTTGTGGGAACCAGACACCACGCGGTAAATGCCTTGGTTCTCATATGTTAAGTCTTTTGTTAATCTGGACATATTCGCTTGGTTGTCTATTCGTGGTGTCTATCATACAACGAGCATATAATTGGTTCATTCTTTGTGTACGGGGTGACTTGACAGTACATGCGCGAGAGGAGGTTTCCGCTTTAATGCGGCGCTTTCAGAGGGGAGAAACTATCCCACCGCGAGAGGGCGTCTCATGGTTGAGGCGTCTTGATGACAAGCTACGCGGGATTTACGCAGCTGTCACGTGTAGACGGACTTCGGATGTTGCACTTCCTCCTCCAGCACATCGTCCGCCACGTCCCTCTGTACAACATTCAGAACCACGACCCTCTGTGCACCGTTCAGAACCACGACCCTCTGTGCATCGTGCAGAACCTCATCCTTCACAGCCAGGGAGATCTTCCTGGCATGAGCCACCTCCTTCACAGCCAGGGAGATCTTCCTGCCATGAGCCACCTCCTTCATAGCCAGGGAGCTCTTCCTGGCATGAGCCACCTCCTTCACAGCCAGGGAGCTCTTCCTGGCATGAGCCACCTCCTTCACAGCCAGGGAGCTCTTCCTGGCATGAGCCACCTCCTTCACAGCTAGGGAGCGCTTACTGGCATCAGCAGATGAATCTAGGTAACACTACTCACTACATTCTTTTGAACAGTGTAGTAATCGTTCTTGCATTCTCAGCAGTCACTGATGCTTACTGGTGGTGCTTCGTTCATGCATTTGTATCAATTTTACTTTACCGCAGGCGGCAACCAGTCGCAACCGTTCATGCATTCAGAGCAGTCACCGATCCTTAGTGGTGGTGCTTCGTACTTTGAGGGCGACCGCGAGGATGATGACCAAGCTACAAACATTTATGGCTTCTCGCAGACAGTGTTTCACACTCCACCACCACCACCGACACAGGAGACACAGACCATGACAGACGAGGTTAACTATGGTCGTGGTTATCGCGAGCCTCGTCCACCGCCTCAGCGCTTATCGCCTTCGGGTCCTCGCCCGAGGAAGACCCAGACTCGTCGTCGTCCCCCGCAGTGATATGCTTATCTATCTATGTATGACTCATTATCTATGTTAGTTTCAGACTATTCGCAGCTGTGTGTCAGTATTTATGTATGAGACCTGCTTCATGTATGTGTTACTATCGCACTTGCTTCTATGTGATCAGGAGACATATATTGTTTTATGTATGCGAGACACATATTACTATTAATTCGCATTCTTATTTTAGTTACACTTCCAAATAGACTACAACCGATAATTAAGATACAAGTACATCTGAATTAAACGGTGCGGCTGAACTTGTGCAATACATCTTACATACTACAAAATGAAATTCAGATAGAACATAATGCCCTACAATAATACAAGACAAACTAATAATGCAAATACATCTGAATGAAACGGTACAACTGGAATACATCTTACATACTACATGAAGTCATCATCGTCATCCTCCGTTGATGCAGCCCTCTTGCCCTTCGACGATGCGCTCTTCTTGCCTTTCGTCGATGCAGAACTCTTGCCCTTGGTCGATACAGAACTCTTGCCCTTCGCGGATGCAGAACCCGGAAGCGGCGACATGAAGATATCATCGTCGTCCTCGCTCTCCTCAGTCCATAAAAATGGATGCTTTTCTGCAGTCCTTCTGAAAGTTTCACTCTTCGGCTCCACCACCTTCTTCCACCTTTCATGCAACCTAAGAAGTTCTTGACGTACCTCCTCATAGGTCCTTTCAGGCCACCCAGACCTACGTAGTTGGTGAGCCAACTCATTCATTATGGTGTCACTACTGGTGAGTTCGTCCCATGGAACTATCCTATTGTCCATCCTGAAATCGGTAGCTAGACTCAGCAGAGTTGCTCATCTTAGGGTGAAAACTACGATCGAATGGATAATGGGACATCTCGACTACACTACACTAGAATGCTTATCCACCTCCGCCTGAAGGGGGTTTTATAGATACAGAGGAGAAAATGGCGGGAAAGAATAACTGCGGTATGGCGGGAAAGGGTTGGCGGGAAGGGATTGGCGGGCAAATAAGGCGGGAAGGGATTGGCGGGAAAATAAGGCGGGAACGGATTGGCGGGAAAATAAGATGGGAAGGGATTGCCGGGGAGGGGTTGGCGAGAAACGGGTGGCGGAAACATATGACGGGAAGGGGTTGGCGGGAAACGGGTGGCGGGAAACGGGTGGGCGGGAAACGGGTGGCGACACAATACAATTCAGCATGAGCCATGCAACTTCGGCCTAGGGTTGACCAAAAAGTGACTTTTCGGCCTAAACTTGACCAAAAAGTCTATTTCGGTCTAAGCGTGGCCGAAAAGTACTACTTCGGCCTAAGCGTGGCCGAAAAGTGCTACTTCGGCCTAAGCGTGGCCGAAAAGTGCTACTTTGGCCTAGCTATGGCCGAAAAGTACTATTTCAGCCTAGTTGTGGCCGAAAAGTACTACTTCGGCCCACTCCTGGCCGACGGGCTACTAGTTTTGCGTTTTTTTCATTCTACGCTATAGTTTCCGAAATTGCTACAAAAAATAACATAGTTTTGAAAAAAATTCTAGCTCTGAGAGGTCATCAGGCAGATCTCTTGATGTTCCCCCTCGACGCTGTCTGCCACCCTTCCTTGCTGATTTCTCTGTAGCCATGAACTTCAAACTGAATGGCTTCAACACTTTCAAAGGCTTCAAAGGCTTCCGCTTGCTGGTCAAACAGGAACTGGCTTCGGGAGAGTTAATGTGATGCTGTAAGAATTCTGCAAACGAATGCAGACTATGAGAACCAAGGGATTCTCCCAAGGACATGTACCTGTGACAGCATTAGAGATGCGAGGGAAGGGGAGAGGTCATATGCATTCTTAGAAGATTTTGAAGATAAATCAGTTTGAAGACATTGACCTCATGGTGCGAAGACATTCACTTATGTGTTTGAAGTTGGTTCCAGATTTGTACGAATCCAGGAATAGGTACAAGTGAGGAATCTAACTCGTTATGAAGCTTAAGTGAATATACTAGGCATTATATGAGATGCAAACATGATAGATCTAACATTGAGTAGGCAGAAACCACTTTTGGTAAACAAGATGAATCTTTTAGGATAAAAAAGATGGCAAAAAGAGAGTTTTATTTACCACACGATGAACTGCTAGATGGGAAGAGTAGGAGACCGAGCAGTTCAATCCACCATGCCCTAACTTGGCGACGGAGGACACCTACGGCGGCGGCGGAGAGGACGATGACCGCGGCCGGCGTGAGGACGGCGTCGGTGAAGTCGCGGCAGCTAAGCGCTTCGTCGCCAGCGTCGTCGAAAGCTAGCGGTGGCGCTAGGGTTTTGACGAGGTGGAGAGGTGAAAGAAGGTTTTCTTGACCACAGGGGACATGTATTTATAAGGAAGTATGCGGCACAGCGTAATTACGCAGGTGCCCCTGGCGGTTCACATCTGAGGGACACGTGGCAAGCATGCAACATACTCGGAGTTGTCCCACATTCCCACGCCCGCCCGAACTATCAGATGGCCGTTCCAGCTTCTCCAGATTTCAGGCAATAAGGATAGAGCATTTAAAATAGACTTAATGTTTGTCTCTGTATCTTCTGCTGACAAGGACGCAAACATTCGACAGTTTCAATAGAATGCATATGATTTGGACAGATAGAGTTTGAGATAGAAAGCATAGAGAGATTAGGGTCCGATCACATTCACTTAGTTCAAAAGATTCAACAAGGAAGACGTAGCCATAAGTGAATGCTGTAGAGGACATAACACAAATATGTATATATCAGAAGACAATCAAATCAGCATAGTGAAGATAATCATGAAGACACGTTGAAATTGAAGACAAACCAAATTTTAAGACATAGGAAATGTAACACCATGAGTAAAACACTTCAAATAGAAGAATTTGGTGGTGACGTTACCCATCGTATAGGAAGTATTAGACCCAGACACGGTGCACAATTATCGTGGCGCTCCGAAGTCAAATTCCACGTTAATGTATTCACACTCAGAATGTAAGTCTTCATTGATTGAAGATATACTTTACTTCGTGTGTTGCACATCTATGTCATCAACATGCTTAAGTGTTAGGATGTGTGCCTGATCACAGGACATTTGAGGATTCGAAGATATTTAGCTCACACCGTAACTTGCAAAACCTCTTCTCATCCAAGGGCTTGGTGAACATATCTGCCAATTGCTCTTCAGTGTTGACGTGTATGATATCAATATCTTCCTTCATAACATGATCTCTGAGAAAGTGATGACGACTTTCAATGTGCTTTGTCTTCAAGTGCTGAACTGGGTTGTTGGCAATCTTGATAGCGCTTTCGTTGTCACAGTAGAGTGGAACTTGCTTCAGGTGAATGCCATAGTCTTTGAGTGTTTGCTTCATCCATAGAAGCTGGGCGCAGCAAGATCCAGCAGCAATGTATTCAGATTCAGCAGTGGAGAGAGATACATAATTCTGCTTCTTTGAAGACCAACATACAAGTGATCGTCCCAGCAAATGACATGTGCCTGATGTAGACTTGCGATCCACCTTGTCACCAGCATAATCAGCATCCGAGAATCCAACTAGATCAAACTCTGAGCCCTTTGGATACCATAATCCGAGTGTTGGGGTGTGAGCCAAATATCTTAGAATTCGCTTCACAGCTAAGTGATGTGATTCCTTTGGTGCCGCTTGGAACCGGGCACATATGCAAACACTAAGCATGATATCTGGCCTACATGCACATAAATAAAGCAAGGAACCAATCATGGAGCGGTATACCTTTTGATCGAACTCTTTACCATTGTCGTCGGGACCCAGATGATGTTTGGCTGGCATTGGCGTCGTGAAGCCTTTGCAATCTTGCATCCCAAATTTCTTCAGGCAATCTTTGAGGTATTTCTCTTGAGATATAAAGATGCCGTTGCGTTGCTGACGTACTTGAAGACCAAGGAAGAACTTCAGCTCACCCATCATGGACATCTGATATTGCTCTTGCATCATGTATCCAAACTCGTCAGTGTATTTCTGATTGGTGCAGCCGAAGATAATGTCATCCACATATATTTGGTACACAAATAGTTCACCATCATATGTCTTCGTGAAGAGAGTGGGGTCGAGGGAACCAGGTTTGAAGCCTTTGCTATTCAGGAAGTCTTTGAGTGTGTCATACCAAGCCCGAGGAGCTTGTTTGAGGCCATACAGTGCCTTGTTGAGCTTGTACACATGTCAGGATGTTTTGGATCTTCAAAGTCAGGCGGTTGTGCAACATACACTTCTTCGTCAATCTTGCCATTGAGAAAAGCGCTCTTCACATCCATTTGATGCAGAAGAATGTTATGATGATTTGCATAGGCCAGCAGTATGCGTATGGCTTCAAGTCTAGCCACAGGAGCAAATGTTTCATCGAAGTCAATCCCTTCAACTTGAGTGTATCCTTGAGCAACGAGACGAGCTTTGTTTCTGACAACTTGACCATGCTCATCTTTCTTGTTGCGATATATCCATTTAGTGCCTATTATATTGTGCTTACGAGGATCAGGACGCTTAACCAGTTCCCATACATTATTCAGTTCAAACTGTTGAAGCTCTTCTTGCATAGCTTGAATCCATTCAGGTTCCATGAAGGCTTCATCAACTTTCTTGGGTTTAGACATTGAGACGAATGCGAAGTGCCCATAGAAATTTGCTAGCTGTGTTGCCCTTGAACGAGTGAGTGGACCTAGTGCATTGATGCTATCAATTATTCTCTCAATCTGTACTTCATTTGCATCACGAGGATGTACAGGACGAAGATTTTGCTCTTGCTGATCGTTTTCATCGTTAGAAAGATTGTCTTCAGGCTGAGCATTGTCTTCAGGTTGAGCATTGTCTTCAGGTTGATCAGGTGCGGAGATGATAAGGTCCTCTTCAGGCTGAGCTTCAGATGGTATGATTTCTCCAGTTCCCATAGGTTTGATTGATTCACTGGATGGAACTTCATCTAGCACATTTGGCAGGTGCTCTCTTTGTGAGCCGTTAGTCTCATCGAACCGCACATCCACAGTTTCAACCACTTTATAGTGAAATAGGTTGAAGACTCTGTAGGAGTGCGAATCCTTTCCATATCCAAGCATAAAACCTTCATGTGCTTTCGGTGCAAATTTTGAAGTGTGATGTGGATCCTTGATCCAGCACGTGGCACCAAATACTCTGAAGTAACTCACATTTGGCTTCTTGCCAGTAAGGAGCTCATAGGATGTCTTGTTGAGAAGCTTGTGAAGATAAACACAGTTGATGATATGGCATGCAATATCAATGGCTTCAGGCCAGAATTTTCTTGGAGTCTTGTATTCATCAAGCATCGTCCGGGCCATCTCAATAAGTGTTCTGTTCTTGCGTTCGACGACGCCATTCTGCTGTGGCATGTACGGAGCTGAGAATTCATGAGTGATGCCCAAAGTATCAAGATATGTATCTAGCCCAGTGTTCTTGAATTTAGTGCTGTTGTCACTTCTGATGTGCTTTATCTTGACGCCATAGTTGTTCATGGCTCGATTGGCGAAGCGTCTGAAGACATCCCGCACTTCAGTCTTGTAGAGGATTATATGCACCCAAGTATATCTTGAATAATCATCAACAATGACAAAGCCATAGAGACAAGCAGTAGTAGTAAGAGTTGAGTAATGAGTGGGACCGAAAAGGTCCATGTGGAGCAATTCGAAGGGTTGAGTCATAGTCATGATTGTCTTCGAGGGATGCTTAGCCCTCGTCATCTTTCCTACTTCACAGGCACCGCATAAGTGATCCTTCTTGAACTTGACGCCCTCGATGCCTATGACACGCTTCTTTCTTGCAAGAGTGTGCAAGTTCCTCATGCCAGCATGCCCTAGCCTTCGATGCCAGAGCCAACATCCTGAAGCTTTTGCTAGAAGACATACGGCAAGTTGTGGTCCTGCTGAGAAATCTACCATGTACAAATCATCTTTCCGATACCCTTCAAAAACTAGAGACTTGTCAGATTCCATTAGAACAAGGCAACGATATTTTCCAAACATCACAATCATGTTCAATTCGCAAAGCATTGAGACAGACATTAAGTTGAATCCAAGGGATTCAACAAGCATGACTTTATCCATGTGTTGATCCCTTGAGATTGCAACTCTACCTAGACCCAATACCTTGCTTTTACCAGTGTCAGCAAATGTGATGTGACTTATGTCAGATGGACATAAGGTTGAGTCCATAAGAAGACTTCGATTACCAGTCACGTGATTAGTACACCCACTATCAATAATCCATTCTGAAGCAGCTGGTGTCGTACCCTACAGTGCAGTTAGGGGGATAGGCTTCAGGAAGAGAATTGTGAAGCAAAAACATTTGACGAGCAAGTGGATTATGAAAGCTTAGATCAAGGTTAGGACTGATAGGGCAAGTGGCAAGCGACTTAGGAACAAAATACATAATAAGACCATTTGGGCATTTGATCTTGCGCCCTGCAAGATGTTTAAGGTCACTAGCAATAGCTTCAGACGATTTTGGTTTTCGGCTGGAGACCTTTCCCTGCAAAAGGAGAGTTAAGCTTTCTTAGCCACCCACATCTTCAAGGGTGGATTCGAAGCAATGAGTCTAAGTGCAGCATCTGAGAACTTTGGCTTTGGAGCCCTAGCAAAAAGTCTTGCAGGTGGACAATAGTACTCATAAGAATAAGCAGAGTAGTTCTTGGTCTTATGAACATGGCGGTTTGATGAAACACGCTCATATTCATAGTCTCGAGTAAGGTTTCCCTGCAAAACATTTGCGTTAGTGCGACTTAGGTGAGTCCTCTGTCTGTATGAAGCCTTTGGACCGTATGAAACCTATGGTTTGGGGTTTGTCTTCTTCATGTGTGGTGTCATGATGACATTCACATGAAGATTCTCCAAACATCTTTTCGGCACCCAGAATTTCTTCACAGGCGGACCATTCCTGCAGTTAGTACCAATATACCTGGCAAACACTTCACCATTCTGATTCTTAAACAGTTTATAGTTTGCATCAAAGGATTCATCAATAACAATGGGATTAGCACAAGTGAAGCCAGATAGGGTGGATGGATCCGCTGAAGGTTCCTTTGCAGCAACCCATGTGGTTTTGGGGTACTGCTCAGGTTTCCAGTAAGAGCCATCAACATTCATTTTCCTTTCGAACCCAACACCCTCTTTCCTAGGGTTTCGGTTCAGGATCTGCCTTTTGAGAACATCACATAATGTCTGATGCCCTTTGAGACTTTTGAACATCCCTGTTTCAAGCAATGTCTTCAACCTAGCATTCTCATCAGCAATAGCAATGGCATCCTCAGCAGAGGGGTTAGTTACCACATCAGCAGTTGAAGATATTGCAACAGTAGCAGCAGTAGAACATTCAGCAACAGTAGTAGCGTTATCGCGCTCAATGCATTTAAGACATGGTGGTTCAAATCCTTCCTGAGCGGAACTGATCTGTTTGGCGCGAAGTGACTCGTTTTCCTTTTGAAGATCTTCATGAGCCGCTCTCAATTTCTCAAGATCTTGCTTCCTTTGAAGATAATCATAGGAAAGCTTTTCATGAGTTGTTGAGAGCGTTTCATGATGAATTTCAAGTTCCTCATACTTAACATGAAGATTTTTTATGTCTTCAATTAAGGACTAAGATCGAGTCATTTCAGTGTCTAACAGGTCATC
The DNA here is from genome assembly GCF_002162155.2 of Triticum dicoccoides. NCBI lineage: Eukaryota > Viridiplantae > Streptophyta > Magnoliopsida > Poales > Poaceae > Triticum > Triticum dicoccoides. The sequence continues at coordinate 644,646,375 of NC_041384.1, read as the reverse complement.
GCTTTTGTCTAATAGTTTTTGAATATGTTCCATAACTTTCTGTTGTTCAGTTGCAATTTTAGCAAGTGTTTTGTAGCTGGGTTTGGAACCACAATCAGAGTCATCTTCACTTCATGTTTGATAGTGAGTGGCGCGTGAGTTTACCTTGGCACCGCGTGCCATGAAGCAGTAGGTGGGAGTGGAGTTGTCCTTGTCATTAGCATCGGCGTTGGTGACGGAGTCATTGTCTTCAGTGTTGAAGATGGACTTGGCAACATAGGCTGTAGCCAGACTTGCAACACCAGAATCGGACTCCTCCTCAGACTCCACCTCCGCCTCCTCCAAAGCGGACTCCTCCTCTGAATCCATTTCCTTGCCAACAAACGCACGAGCCTTGCCAGATGAGCTCTTCCTGTGTGATGAAGACTTTGAGGAAGACTTGGAAGAAGACTTTGAGTATTTCTTCTTCTTCTCGTCGTCAGAATCATACTCCTTGCTCTTCTTTTTCTTCTTGTTCTCATTGTCCCACTGCGGACACTCAGAGATGTAGTGGCCAGGTTTCTTGCACTTGTGGCATGTTCTCTTCTTGTAGTCATGAGCAGAAGCTTCATCATTCCTTGAGCTTGATCGTGAAGAATTTCTGAAGCCTTTCTTCTTGGTGAATTTTTGGAACTTCTTCACAAGCATAGCAAGCTCCTTTCCAATGTCTTCAGGATCATCAGAACTGCTGTCAGATTCTTCTTCAGATGAGGAGACAGCTTTTGCCTTCAAGGCACGAGTTCGCCCATAGTTGGGACCGTAGATGTCTCTTTTCTCAGAAAGCTGAAACTCATGTGTGTTGAGCCTCTCAAGTATGTCAGATGGATCAAGTGTCTTGAAGTCAGGACGTTCTTGAATCATCAGGGCTAGGGTGTCGAACGAGCTGTCAAGTGATCTCAGGAGTGTGTTGACGTCTTCATGCTTGGTGATCTCAGTAGCGCCAAGGGCTTGAAGCTCATTTGTGATGTCAGTGAGTCGATCAAACGTGAGTTGGACATTCTCATTGTCATTTCTCTTGAAGCGGTTGAAGAGGTTGCGAAGGACACTGATTCTCTAATCTCTCTGGGTTGATACACCTTCATTGACCTTGGAGAGCCAGTCCCAGACTAGCTTAGATGTTTCCAAAGCACTCACACGGCCATACTGTCCTTTGGTCAGATGACCACAGATGATGTTCTTGGCAGTGGAGTCCAGTTGAATGAACTTCTTGACATCAGCAGTGGTGACACCTTCACCAGCCTTGGGAACGCCATTCTTGACGACATACCATAGGTCGACATCAATGGCTTCAAGATGCATGCGCATCTTATTCTTCCAGTAGGGATATTCAGTTCCATCGAAGACAGGGCACGCAGCGGAGACTTTGATTATCCCTATAGTCGACATAGCTAAAACTCCAGGTGGTTAAACCAAATCACACAGAACAAGGGAGTACCTTGCTCTGATACCAATTGAAAGTGCTAGTGATCGACTAGAGGGGGGGTGAATAGGCGATTTTTATGAAAGTCTTCAAAACATGGAAGTTTTGAATACAAACGATAGAAATAAACCTATTACCATGCAGCGGAAGGTAGACTACACTAAGCAAGCCATAGTCAAATATTCAATGAAGGGAAAGCACAATGACTAATAGCAGCTAGGCAGTTTAGATCAGATAGGAAGATAGTGTGAAGCCAATCAGAACAAGCAGTCACTCAGTGAAGACAAAAGATAATGCAATCATACAATGACTTCACCGGGGCCAACCGTAAGTAAAGGAGAGGGAAGGATGAAACCAGTGACTCGTTGAAGACAATGATTTGTTGGACCAGTTCTAGTTGCTGTGACAACTGTACGTCTGGTTAGGGAGGCTGAGATTCAACTCAGAAGACCGTGTCTTCACCTTATTCCCCTTGAGCTAAGGACACCCAGTCCTCGCCCAATTACTCTGGTAAGTCTTCAAGGTAGACTCCCAAACCTTCACATACTTCGTTCACCGGCGATCCACAATGACTCTTGGATGCTCAAAACGCGACGCCTAACCGGCTGGAGGATTCACAGTCCTCAAGTGTAATAAGTCTTCAAATCACACAGACAGGAAGACTTCAGTGATGCTTAACACTCTTTGGCTCTGGGTGGTTAGGGCTTTATCCTCGCAAGGAATTCTCTCTCAAAGGCTTCGAGGTGGGTTGCTCTCAAACGACAAAAGCCGTACACTAACTCTGAGCAGCCAACCGTTTATGGTTGTAGGGGGTGGGCTATTTATAGCCACTAGGCAACCCGACCTGATTTGTCCGAAATGACCCTTGGTCACTAAGGAACTGACACGTGTTCCAACGGTCAGATTTCAAACACACACTGCAACTTTACTTGGGCTACAAGCAAAGCTGACTTATCCAACTCTGGATAAGATTTGCTCTCATTGTCTTCACTTGAAGACATAGGATTTTGGTTAAGCATCACTTCAGTCATTCTGACTGGTTCTCTTGGACCCCACTTATAAGTACGGTGGTTCCTATGACTCAACAAAGAAAAACACAGAACGACGAAACTGCTAAGTCTTCGCGCTCCATATTCTTCACGCGATGTCTTCTCTTGTCATAGTCTTCAATGTGAATGTCTTCACATACCATCTTTGACTTCAATGTCTTCATACATTTTTAGGGGTCATCTCTGGTAGGAAAACCGAATCAATGAGGGGCTTCTACCTGTGTTATCCTGCAATTCTCACAAACACATTAGTCCCTCAACTAGGTTTGTCGTCAATACTCCAAAACCAACTAGGGGTGGCACTAGATGCACTTACAGTGATAAGTGTGATTCCTGGCGCTGACGCTGCTATTAGTTGTATTGTCAACTGACGGTGGACGCAACCACACATCACAAGCTGCGCAAGCACGGGTGCTACTCCCTCCGTTCCAAAATAAAAGTCTCTCTAGAGATTGCAATATGGACTACATACGGAGCAAAATGAGTGAATCTACACTCTAAACTATGTCTATATACATCCGTATGTAGTCCATATTGAAATCTCTAGAAAGACTTATATTTAGGAACATATGGAGTATATGTTATGGACTGTGTATTGATCAGAAGTGAATCTAGGTTCGGCTGGGACGTGTATCGATCAGAAACAAATCTAGGTCCGGCTGGGCGAATACTTTGTGCTTGTTTCCAAGCGATATAAATTTTGTAGCATAATCATCTCACATGATATTTGTTCATATTGATGGTCAACGTGGTTTTAAGATACGTGCTAGGCCCCATATATCATCCCTATAAGTCCTACTATGCTTTGGTGCATGATATACAAGAGCATGCCTACATGTTGTTACCATGTGAAGCATCGGAATGGCAATGCCATATTGTTACTATATGCAATTCATAGGTTTGCTGGCACTGGTAACTTATTCAGGGAAGATACACTTTCATTGCTATGGTTTTAAAGGGCGTGCATTGCCAATTAGCCTGCTATATAATGGAGTAATTTTTTGGGAATGCACTTGATGATCTATTATTACCAATGTGTGTTCACAGGTAACACTCTCCTGCGCAGTGGGTCTTTTGTGCGCCATTCGGAGCATAATTTGATTGCACCACTAGAAAAATATGGCCTATTTGACGAGTCTGATGCCTGACGATTGAACTTTTCATTTGGTTTCAATTTTATTGACTCTGGGAGAGGTGAAAAAAGTGCTGGCTGCAGGCAGAGGCAGCAACTGCTTCCGTCTCAAACCACAATATAACACTAGTAGCATGTTAGCAATAGGCTTTGTGATTGCGTCGAGATTTTGATTGATTCTGCGTTCTGCACACGACCGGTCTGTTGCAAAATAGTCGGCCCCTTTGATTCAGCTGCCTGCTTCGTTCCGTCGGGATTGAGATACTATTGTTGTTGTGTCGTGGTCAGCTGCCAGTAGTCGCCCATTTTTCTTCTTTGTGCACTGATGATGATAGTAGTGTGGTAGAAGCAGTATAATTCCTGGTTGGAATGTGTTGGTTGCACTGTCAAGTGATACTTGATGGTAAACATGATCACACTTGCAATCTCGGGCAAGCAGGGGCACAAATGATGTGATCCTATCGGTGTGCGTCACGAGCGAACCTGTGTCAGGCTGTGCACATGCTTTGATACTTGGTCTCGGTCGTCATTTCTAGCTAAGATACTCCCTCCGTCTGGATATACAGAGTCTAATACATATTTCGAGATTGCTTTCACCATGAATAAAACCAGTAACACATGAGACGTGTCTCACGAAAAAGTGTACTTGCTGTCTCCATACGTGAAAGGAGTTCCTCGTGATATAACCCTGTCCCGAATTACTTGTCACGAAAATAGATAAGATGCATCATTTCTATGGTAAGTAATTTTGGATGGAGGGAGCAGTACTATTTATTTATAGCCCTATATCTTTGATCGAGGGAGCAGTTAAACCTGCCCTATAATTTAGCACAGAAGTAAACAATGGCCAATAGCAAAAAAAGGAAGAGGAAACAAACACTGGCCGTCCATGGTGACGATCAGAATCTGATCCGAGCCTTATTTTATTGTTATTGCTTTCTTCATGACTTATACATATTCCTCTTACTATGAGATTATGCAACTCCCGAATACCGGAGGAACACCTTGTGTGCTATCAAACGTCACAATGTAACAGGGTGATTATAAAGATGCTCTACAGGTATCTCTGAAGGTGTTTGTTGGGTTGGCATAAATTGAGATTAGGATTTGTCACCCCGAGTATCGGAGAGGTATCTCAGGGCCCTCTCGGTAATGCACATCACCATAAGCCTTGCAAGCAATGTGACAAATGAGTTAGTTGCGGGATGATGTATTACGAAACGAGTAAAGAGACTTGCCGGTAACGAGATCGAACTAGGTATGATGATATGTAGCGACCGGACCTCAAACAGTCTGATCTCTGTGCTCCGGTGTCATCCCTGGATCAGTAATACTGACACCACACAGTACTCGGAGGATTTATAATAGAGTAGCAATCACACACTTATTACATCGAGTTTCTCAAAAGAGAACTTATTACAATAAATATGGCTTAAGGCCATCTAAATATGATAACAGCGGAAGGCTTGGAAGATAAGTGAGTCCATCAACTCCAACGACATCACTGAGTATAGAACCACGACCTAAAAACTCCTTAATCGTCATCTGAAAAGTCTGCAACATTAACGTTGCAGCCCGAAACGGGTCAGCACATGGAATATGCTGGCAATGTAACACATAGAGAGTAATGGAATGAAACAGCTATACTATATGCATTTTTGGCTAGTGGAAAGCTCTATGGTTACAGTTTTGCGTAAAGCCAATTTTCCCCTACTTCAAAGGAATAAAATTTATTTATCTATCATGGTAGTTGTTAAACATTGAGAATGGTTGACAGTATTCTCAATCCCAATTAAGCATCATCATTAAACAAAACCCAACAAAATTAATTTAGAGTAACATGTTGAGATTCACATGAAAATCCAGGCACTAGATACTCAAGATGTCCATAACCGGGGACACGGCTAATCATGATTAGTTTATTACACTCTGCAGAGGTTTGCGCACTTTTCCCCACAAGACTCGATCGCCTCCGTTTGGTTTCTCACACTACAAGGTGTTTGAGAAGACGGATGACCGAGACATAGTCTTTCAGAAGCGCTAGCACCTTACGATCGGGTAGATCATACAACCTACATCCCCTACATCTGCTAGTCTACCACTGTAAGAGTTCGCATGACTTAGTCAACTATGCTAGAGCCCATAATAGCTTGTGGCTGCACATGGAAGTTTCTAGCATGAATAATCTCATGATCCCTTTGAGCCTGGGTGGCGGTCCAAAAGAAAACAGGCAAGTCCTGGAATACCCAGGTGCCTCAATCCACCCAGATGTGTGTTTAAGTTGCCACCTTAGATAAACCATTAATTAACCAAACTCACATCTGTCATGGATATCACTCACCCAATCCACGTCTACTAGCATAGCATGGCATAATAAGCAAACGTAGAAGTAACTCCCAAAGGTTTGATAATAAACAGGTAATAGGTACTACCTCAACTACTTCCTATCCCACAATTTAATTAGATCCTAATCATGCAATGTGTGAGGATTGACCTAATGCAATAAAACTGGGTAATAGGAAAGGTATGATCAAAGTGTTACTTGCCTTGCTGATGATCCGCAAAACCTAGAGATTCGAAATAACAAGCGGCGCACTCCGGGTATTCTATCACAGACAAACAAACAAGCATACAATAAGTACTCATCTAATGCACGAGTAAAACTCAAATAAGAGATCTAACCATAAGGTTCAACTTAAGAACTCCGGTTGGCAAAAAGAATCAAATCGAACGAAGCAACGAAAGTCAAACGGCGAAGGAAAACAACTTCGTTCTACTAATCTGGATCTAGGGCAAATTTTATAGTAGCAAAATCTTGTTTAAGTTGGTTAAATGGATAGAGGGTTTCGAGACGAAACTCCAGGCGCTTGAATCGCCTGATTTCGATAAACGAGCGAAAAGATATACTAAAACGAAAATCGGATCAGGAACCGCGATCAAAAAAATCGCGGATTTAATCCGAGAAAAAGAAAAACGACGAACATTCACTAGAACGAACGAAAGGATGAACGCTCGCTATTTAAATAAACTGGAAAAACCGATCTATGTAAAAAAAACCGAAACTAAAAAAACGACGGAAAACCGATCGGTTTTAAAAAAACGGCATGGATTTCTAGGCGGCGGCGAACCTCGCCGAGCGTGCGGGCGGGGCGGCGGCTCCAGCGGGGCGGCGCGTGGGCGGCGGCGGCAGGCGGCGAGCGGCGCGGGCGGGGCGGCGGCTCCGGC
>NC_041384.1:644630922-644638910 GCF_002162155.2 Triticum dicoccoides | reverse complement strand
CGGGCGGCGAGCGGCACGGCGGGGCGGCGGCGGGGTCGGGCGGCTGGGGCGGCTCGGGGCTAGGGTTCCCCCGGGGCTGGGCCGGCTTATAAAGCCACCTCGGGCCAGAGTCCTAGCCGGACACGGCCCGTAGGTCGGTTCGTTTTTTTATTAACGCGCAGAAGAAAAATAAAAAGAAATACTAAACGGACTCCAAAAATTCCGAAATAAATTTTCACGGGCTTCTAAAATCAAGCCGCACAAGGTGAACATTTATTTGGGATCTAAATGCAATTTTGAAAAACGCACATTTTTCCTAAATTTAAATAAAACACCGAAAAACTCCGAAATAAAATCTTATTTGATTTTATTATTTGATCCTCAATATTTCTTTATTTTGGGAAAGTCATTTTATTCCCTCTCTCATATTTTTGTAATAGAAATAATTGATGATAAAATAAATAAAATCAAATGATCCTATTCTCAAAATTTGAGAAAACTCAAATATGAAAATAACGAAACCCCCAACTCTCTCCGTGGGTCCTTGAGTTGCTTAGGATTTCTAGGATCAACCAAAATGCAAAATAAAAGATGATATGCATAGATGATCTAATGTATAACATTCCAAATTGAAAATTTGGGATGTTACAAACCTACCCCCCTTAAGATGAATCTCGCCCTCGAGATTCGGGTTGGCTAGAAAATAGGTGAGGGTGGTCCTTGAGCAAATCTTCCTCTCGTTCCCAGGTGGCTTCATCCTCCGTGTGGTGGCTCCACTGAACCTTGCAAAACTTGATAACCTTGCTACGAGTAACTCGGCTGGCAAACTCGAGAATCTTAACTGGTTTCTCCTCATAGGTCAAATTGTTATCCAACTGAATAGTTTCCAATGGCACTGTGTCTCTCGAAGGTATGTCAGCCATCTCTGCGTGGCACTTCTTTAACTAAGAAACGTGGAACACATCATGAACTCCTGATAATCCTTCGGGCAATTCCAACTTGTAGGCCACTTCTCCCATACGCTCCAAAACTCGATATGGTCCTACAAATCGTGGCGCTAACTTCCCTTTAACTCCAAAACGCTTTGTTCCCCGAAGTGGAGATACTCGAAGATAAGCTCTATCTCCGACGTCATAAACCGTCTCCTTGCGTTTAGAATCTGCATAACTTTTCTGCCTGGACTGGGCTATCCTGAGCCTATCGCGAATCAACTTCACCTTCTGTTCAGACTCTTTAATCAAGTCAGGACCAAACAACTGGCGGTCTCCAACTTCGTCCCATGACAACGGTGTCCTGCACCTCCTCCCGTACAAAGCTTCGAAAGGGGCCATCTTCAAACTAGTTTGGTAACTATTGTTGTAAGAGAACTCTGCATATGACAAATTATCGTCCCAACTAGATCCATAATCTAGCGCACAAGCTCTCAGCATATCCTCCAAAATCTGATTGACTCTCTCGGTCTGTCCATCTATCTGTGGATGAAAAGCTGTACTGAATTCTAGCCTGGTTCCCAAGGTTTCATGCAACTGCTTCCAGAACTTTGAGGTAAACTGGGTTCCTCTGTCTGATACGGTACTCCTTGGAACTCCATGCAAACATACGATCCTGGTCATGTATATCTTTGCCAACTTAGCACTGGTGTAAGTGGTCTTTACCGGGATGAAATGAGCTACTTTCGTCAACCTATCAACTACAACCCAAATTGAGTCATAGCCTGAACGGGTCCTGGGTAATCCTATGATAAAATCCATGCCTAGCTTATCCCACTTCCATTCGGGTATCGGCAATGGTTGTAACAATCCTGCTGGCTTCTGATGCTCTGCCTTTACTCTCTGGCATACATCACAAACTGCTACGTACTCCGCAATATCCTTCTTCATTCCGGTCCACCAGAAAATATCCTTCAAATCCAAATACATCTTGGTATTTCCTGGGTTAATTGAATATGGTGAATCGTGTGCCTCTTGCAAAATCAACTTCCTGATCTCCAGGTCATTGGGCACGTAAACACGGTCTTCAAACCATAGGGTGTCGTTCTCATCCTCACGAAATCCTTTAGCTTTTCCTTTACTAAGTTTCTCCTTTATAGCGGCAATCTCTTTGTCAGTCCTTTGAGCTTCTCTGATTCTATCCATCAAAGTTGACTGAATCTCCAATGCGGCTACATAGCCTCTCGGAACTATTTCCAAACATAGTTCACGAAGATTTTCTGCTAACTCCTTGGGTATTTCTCCCGTCATTAACGTATTGACATGGCTCTTACGGCTTAAGGCGTCATCTACTACATTAGCCTTTCCGGGATGGTAATGCAATTTCCTATCATAATCCTTGATGAGCTCCAACCATCTCCTTTGCCTGAGATTCAACTCCTTCTGTGTGAAAATGCACTTCAAACTCTTATGATCCATGTACACCTCACAATGGTTTCCAATGAGGAAATGCCTCCATGTTTTCAAAGCATGCACTACGGCTGCTAACTCCAAATCATATGTGGCATAATTCAACTCATGAGGCTTCAATTGTCTTGAGGCATATGAAACAACTCTCCCTTCCTGCATAAGCACTGCTCCAAGTCCTCGACGTGAAGCATCGCAATACACCTCATAATCTTTGGTCTGGTCTGGCAAAATCAACACTGGTGAGGTAACCAAACGTTTCTTCAACTCTTGGAAACTAGCCTCACATTCCTCCGTCCATATGAACTTGGTATCTTTCTTTAACAACTCAGTCATAGGCTTCGCAATCTTTGAGAAATTCTCAATAAATCTCCGGTAGTACCCTGCGAGTCCAAGAAAACTTCGGATCTCCCCAACGGTAGTTGGTGCTTCCCACTTGGTCACGGTATCAACTTTAGTGGGATCAACTGCTATACCTTCTCCAGATATAACGTGTCCGAGGAATCCTACTTCCTTCAACCAAAACTCACATTTGCTGAACTTGGCATATAATTGATGTTCTCTGAGCTTTCCAAGTACCAAACGCAAATCTTCCTTATGTTCCTCTTCATTCTTTGAGTAAACCAAGATATCATCAATGAACACCACGAAGAACTTATCCAGAAACTCCATAAACACTTTGTTCATCATGTTCATAAAATAGGCAGGTGCGTTAGTCAGACCAAATGACATAACGGTATACTCGTACAGCCCATACCTGGTGGTAAAAGCTGTCTTCGGAATATCCTGTTCTCAAATCTTCAACTGGTGGTATCCTGATCGCAGATCGATCTTGGAAAATACCTTAGCTCCTTGCAATCGATCGAACAGATCATTGATCATCGGTAGTGGGTACTTGTTCTTGATCGTTACTTCATTCAATCCTCGATAATCAACAACCATCCTTAACGATCCATCCTTCTTCTCCACTAGAAGTACTGGCGATCCCCAAGGTGAAGAACTTGGGCGAATATATCCCTTATCCAGTAACTCCTTAATCTGCTTCTTAATTTCCACCAGATCCTTTGCTGGCATCCTATATGGTCTCTTTGATATTGGCCCTGTGCCTGGCAATAGCTCAATAAAAAACTCAATATCTCTATCCGGTGGCATGCCTGGCAACTCCTCTGGAAATACTTCAGGGAAATCCCTTACCACTGGTACTTCCTCCTGCACAACTCCTGTTAGGCAATTTACTTGAGTCCTCTTTGGCACATGCCGGGATACATGCTTGATCCTTCTCCCTTCTGGGGTGGTAAGAAAAATTGACTTACTATCACATTCAATATTCCCTTCATACTTTGATAACCAATCCATGCCTAATATCACATCCAATCCTTGGGATTCCAATACTATTAGGTCTGAGGGAAAACATAGTTACCAATCCTTAATGGTAACCGATCACACCATAGACTAGCCATATATTCTGCTCCAGGCGAGGTTACTAACATGGGTGACCTAAGGTCTTGGGTTGATAGGTTATACTTATCCACAAATCCCCTTGAGATATATGAATGCGATGCACCAGTATCAAAAAGAACGAGTGCAGTAAATGACTTAACCAAAAACTTACCTGTTACTGCATCAGGCTGAGCTTCAACCTCCTCCATGCTAACGTGGTTCACCTGTCCCCTCTTGAAAGGGTTCGACTTCTTCCCAGAACTTCCATCACCATTTTGGCCTTCAGGACATTCATTGGCATAGTGTCCGGTCTTCTGACACTTAAAGCAAGTGACTTGGCTCAGGTCCTTCTTGGCTGGGGTTGATGGGTTGGTGCAATTCTGGTTGTTGCTTCCTCCATTGCCATTACCATTCTTGGTGTCATTGTGATTGTGGGAGCTACCTCCTCCATGGGTATGCTGAAAATGTCCTCCCGGTCTAGGGGTAAAACGTGGCTTCTGCTAAGCTCCTGAAGTGTACTTTCCTTGTCCATACTCCCCCTTGCGATTCTCAATTTGCTGCTGCTTCCCTTCAATCATAAGAGCACGATCTACCAACTCTGGTAGTTGTTGAAGGTGGCTACCATCAACTGCATGCTCAACTCATCATTCAGTCCTTCCAGAAACTTCTCCTGCTTAGCTGCATCCGTAGCGACGTCATCTGGTGCATAACGTGCTAACTTACTAAAGTCCTCCATATACTGGCCAACTGTCCGTCCTCCTTGGTGCAAGTTGCGAAACTCATGCTTCTTCATGCCATAGCTCCTGCTGAAACATGGGTAGTACGAAAAGCCTGATGAAACTGGTCCCATGTGACAGTGTCGACAGGGAAAGTGGCTGTGAAATTCTCCCACCATGATGCTACGGGTCCTTCAAGCTGATGTGCGGCAAACTTCACCTTCTCCGCATCTGTGCATCCTGCTGTGGTCAACTCCCTAGCTGTCTTGCGAAGCCAATCATCTGCTACTATCGGCTCGGTGCTACTGGAAAACACCGGCAGATTCAGCCTAAGAAAACGGGCTAAGTGGTCAACAGGTGGTGGTGGTGGTGGTGGGTTGTTGTTGTTGTTCCCCTGATTCTGATTCTGGACTAGCAACTGCATCAATGTGTTCTGCTGCTGGATCAACTAGGTGAGCTCCGGTGGAAATGCAAATCCGGGGTCACGTCTCGGAGGCATCTGAGGGGTTTAGTAAAGATGAGATGTAAGAATAGAGGGGGTCTAAAGAGAAAACACTACCCATATGCACATGAGGCAAAAACAAACAGTTCACTTCATTCAATCAAACAAGGGCATACAATCGATCTATCTATCGCAAAAGTGCTCGGACTATTATATTTACATGGTGGACTACTACTACTGATGAGGTGGTCTACTAGAAATATTCTTCAGTTGCAGACTCCATGATATCAGCTCCAGCTTCATCAACATAGTCATCATCGCTACTATCTGGATCCGAGTCGGTGTCGTCGATGACGATGTAGTCTTCCGGGCTAATCTCCTTGGGTTCTTTGTCTTCCTCCACTGGTGTAGGGCCTCCCATAAATATTCCAATCTTCTTGATCAGGTCGTCATTCTTCTCCACCAATACTTTAATTTCCTCTTCATAATCTTCACGTGTAGCCTTGAGTTCTTCCTCCAGTTCCTTGATTCTAGTCTTAGCCTTCTTTAGATCTATCATGTCGGCACACATCTGGTTCTCCTGTCGTCGAATGTGCTGGTTTAACTCCTGGATAAAAGCTGCGATTGATCTATCCTTCCTGGTGCTGATCATCTCCCAGTGCTCATCTCTGCGCCCACAAATCTGGTAGATAGTATCCTTGAGATCCTTGCGGTAGACTTCTCCAATGTGTGCCATGGCGATGTGAGCTGCCATGCTCTTTCCTAGACTCCAAGTTGGTGCATCAAAAGAAAACTCTATGGGCTCAGTGACTGGCATGAACGTCCTTCCTGGAACTTGAACTTGAATCATCCAGTGCTCTTCTTCAGGTAAAGTGGCATTGTAGGTTCCGGTGAAGCTTGGTACACCTATATTCAGGTATCTAGTGACTTCCTTCAAGTGACGTCCAAAGGGTGTATCTTCATCCGGTTGCGCGAACTTGTTCCTTGCATCCGCCATCCTAAAGAGTAGAAAAGATGAGAAGTCAGAAGAGAAGAGAGTGAAAAGTGATCTAGGTCTTTTTAGCTTAGTGGTCGTGTCCTACAGTCAGTGTGTGCTCTGATACCATCTCTGTAGCGACCAGACCTCAAACAGTCTGATCTCTGTGCTCCGGTGTCATCCCTAGATCAGTAATGCTGACACCACACAGTACTTGGAGGATTTATAACAGAGTAGCAATCACACACTTATTACATCGAGTGTCTCAAAAGAGAACTTATTACAATAAATATGGCTTAAGGCCATCTAAATATGATAACAGCGGAAGGCTTGGAAGATAAGTGAGTCCATCAACTCCAACGGCATCACTGAGTATAGAACCACGACCTAAAAACTCCTTAATCATCATCTGAAAAGTCTGCAACATTAACGTTGCAGCCCGAAATGGGTCAGTACATGGAATATGTTGGCAATGTAACACATAGAGAGTAATGGAATGAAACAGCTATACTATATGCATATTTGGCTGGTGGAAAGCTCTATGGTTACAGTTTTGTGTAAAGCCAATTTTTCCCCACTTCAAAGGAATAAAATTTATTTATCTATCATGGTAGTTGTTAAACATTGAGAATGGTTGACAACATTCTCAATCCCAATTAAGCATCATCATTAAACAAAACCCAACAAAATTAATTTAGAGTAACATGTTGAGATTCACATGGAAATCCAGGTACTAGATACTCAAGATGTCCATAACCGGGGACACAGCTAATCATGATTAGTTTATTACACTCTGCAGAGGTTTGCACACTTTTCCCCACAAGACTCGATCGCCTCCGTTTGGTTTCTCGCACTACAAGGTGTTTGAGAAGACGGATGACTGAGACATAGTCTTTCAAAAGCGCTAGCACCTTACGATCGGGTAGACCGTACCACCTACATCCCCTACATCTGCTAGTGGTAGCACTGTAAGAGCTCGCACGACTTAGTCAACTGTGCTAGAGCCCATAATAGCTTGTGGCTGCACACGGAAGTTTCTAGCATGAATAATCTCATGATCCCTTTGAGCCTGGGTGGCGGTCCAAAAGAAAACAGGCAAGTCCTGGAATACCCAGGTGCCTCAATCCACCCAGATGTGTGTTTAAGTTGCCACCTTAGATAAACCATTAATTAACCAAACTCACATCTGTCATGGATATCACTCACCCAATCCACGTCTACTAGCATAGCATGGCATAATAAGCAAACGTAGAAGTAACTCCCAAAGGTTTGATAATAAACAGGTAATAGGTACTACCTCAACTACTTCCCATCCCACAATTTAATTAGATCCTAATCATGCAATGTGTGAGGATTGATCTAATGCAATAAAACTGGGTCGTAGGAAAGGTATGATCAAAGTGTTACTTGCCTTGCTGATGATCCGCGAAACCTAGAGATTCGAAATAACAAGCGGCGCACTCCGGTATTCTATAGCAGACAAGCAAACAAGCATACAATAAGTACTCATATAATGCACGAGCAAAACTCAAATAAGAGATTTAACCAGAAGGTTCAACTTAAGAACTCCGGTTGGCAAAAAGAATCAAATCGAACGAAGCAACGAAAGTCAAATGGCGAAGGAAAACAACTTTGTTCTACTAATCTGGATCTAGGGCAAATTTTATAGTAGAAAAATCTTGTTTAAGTTGGTTAAACGGATAGAGGGTTTCGAGACGAAACTCCAGGCGCTTGAATCGCCCGATTCCGATAAACGAGCGAAAAGATATACTAAAACGAAAATCAGATCAGGAATCGCGATCAGAAAAATCGCGTATTTAATCCGAGAAAAAGAAAAACGACGAACGTTTGCTAGAATGAACGAACGGACGAACGCTTGCTATTTAAATAAACCGGAAAAATTGATCTATTTAAAAAAATCGAAACTAAAAAAAACGATGGAAAAACCGACGGAAAACCGATCGTTTTTCAAAAAAAACTGACACGGATTTCGAGGCGGCTGCGAACCTCGGCGAGCGTGTGGGCGGGGCGCCGGCTCC
>NC_041384.1:644590430-644630204 GCF_002162155.2 Triticum dicoccoides | reverse complement strand
CTGGGGCGGCTCGGGCGGCGGCGGCGTGGTCGGGCGGTTGGGGCGGCTCGGGGCTAGGGTTCCCCCGGGGCTGGGCCGGCTTATAAAGCCACCTCGGGCCGGAGTCCTAGCTGGACACGGCCCGTAGGTCGGTTCGTTTTTTTATTAACGCACAGAAGAAAAATAAAAAGAAATACTAAACGGACTCCAAAAATTCCGAAATAAATTTTCACGGGCTTCTAAAATGAAGCCGCACAAGGTGAACATTTATTTGGGACCTAAATGCAATTTTGAAAAATGCACATTTTCCTAAATTCAAATAGAACACCGAAAAACTCCGAAATAAAATCTTATTTGATTTTATTATTTGATCCTCAATATTTCTTTATTTTAGGAAAGTCATTTTATTCCCTCTCTCATATTTTTGTAATAGAAATAATTGATGGTAAAATAAAGAAAATCAAATGATCCTATTCTCAAAATTTGAGAAAACTCAAATATGAAAATAACGAAACCCCCAACTCTCTCCGTGGGTCCTTGAGTTGCTTAGGATTTCTAGGATCAACCAAAATGCAAAATAAAATATGATATGCATAGATGATCTAATGTATAACATTCCAAATTGAAAATTTGGGATGTTACATGATACCGACGATCGAATCTCGGGCAAGTAACATACCAATGACAAAGGGAATGACGTGTGTTGTTATGTGGTTTGACCGATAAAGATCTTCATAGAATATGTAGGAACGAATATGAGCATCCAGGTTCTGCTATTGGTTATTGATGGAAGATGTGTCTCGGTTATCTATACATAGTTCTCGAACCCGTAGGGTCCGCATGCTTAAACGTTCGATGACGATTTGTATTATGAGTTATGTGTTTTGGTGACCGAAGTTTGTTCGGAGTCCCGGATGAGATCATGGACATGACGAGGAGTCTCGAAATGGTCGAGAGGTAAAGATTGATATATTGGAGGGTTATATACAGACACCAGAATGGTTCCGAAGAGGTTCGGGGATTTTTTGGAGTCCCGGGAGGTTACTGGAACCCCCCAGAAAGTTAATGGGCCTCATGGGCCATAGTGGAGGAGAGGAGGCAGGCCACGGGAGGTGACGCCCCCTGCCCAATCCAAATTGGACAAGGGGAGGGGGCGCGGCCCGCCCTTTCCTTCTCCTTCTCCCCCATTTCCCCTTTTCCCCTCTCCGTTGGAAGGAAAGGGGTGAATCCTACTAGGAGTGGAGTCCTAGTAGGACTCCCTCCCCATGGTGGGCCACCACTACTACAGGATGCTGCTAACGCGACACTACGATCAGAGACCCTTCGACGAAACTATGTGCGATGCCATAATCGCAAACAGTTGTGTAAAAAAATCGTCAAAAAAGGTGTACAACGTTTGTGATGGAGGATGCATCAAACACGGTTCAGATTTTAGTTGCATGTGCGATGCAGGGCATACGGTTCAACTCAATTAACTGTTTGCGATGAGGAGGAACAAAAGAAACGGGCAACCAGATGAAGGTGTGTGCGATATATAGCATACGGTTCACTCGGATGAACTGTTTGTGATTAGGCAACACAAAAGAAACAGTCAGCCAAATCAAAGGTGTGTGCGATATACGGCATGCGGTTCACTCGGATGAACTGTTTGCGTTGAGACATGAGAACAGAAACAGTTCAACTTAATAAGATATCTGTGATACGCGGCAAACAGGTTTGTAATCGGAAACGTGTGCGAAGACCGATAACAATACAGACGATTACTATTAACAAGCCATGTGTGTTGTGAGCAAACTATTGCTTGTATACAATTGTGAGTGATTGATGAAAACATCACCGACGGGTTCCATTGTTTAGTCCGTGTGCGATGTGATTTTCTTTGTCCGCACAACATCTACGCTCTGCCTACAGAGCATCAACATATATACTTAAAAATACAGCATTGCATAACCAAATTAGTCATACAATTACACAAGTGACTACACACATAACATTTCCACACACCAAAAGTAAGCAATTACATGCATACTAAAGTAGGAGAAACAAGGATCTAATCATCTACTTATTGTTGTGATGATGGTTGACATTGCTCTGCTTTCGGCTGGATCCCTGGCCGTTTTGGGGAAGGAGGCACTTCCTCATGTCAACAATCCGCCTGTACATGTCGTAGCTCGTGTACGCCTCCTTGGCCGCGTACACGATGTGATCTTTGTCGAGTTTCTCCATCCAGGCCGAGTGCCAGGCACACTTGTCCTTGTTGCACGAATCCTTCATGTCTCTGTAGTAGGGGTCGATGATGGCCTTGGCGAGGTGAACCAGTGAGTTCTTCTCATGCTCCTTGCTTCCCCAGATCTTGTATTGGCCCTGGATGTCGACAAGATTCTAGCAGGCGATGCCAAAATTCTTGAGTGCCTTTACATCATTGGTGATGTCCACCATAGCGAACATGTAGTGGGGGCTGTTAACAAACCTAGCGAAACGCTCACAAGGCCTTGTGGCCAGGCAGTAGTGGTAAACGAGGACGTGGTGGTGCATGCACATCTAGGCGACGACGACCTTGGGACATGACCCGGCACGAGCGCGGGTGTACTCGAGGTCGAACGCGACCACCTTGTACTTATCCTCGACAAGCAACAGCTCCATGATGTGGATGGAGTGCTCAGACCGGGTCGTTGGTGTACACCACTGAGAGGTCCATGAACCTTATGTGGGTGTCCACCATGACACGCATGGTGAACTGCTGCTTGTCGTCAGCAGCCGCTCAGAGTGCCATTGGAGCCGCGCATGATACCCTCTAAGAATTTCTCGTGGTGGGTGTGCTTCTTGCAATGGTGGGGCGCGATCGAAAGGTTGGCCGTTGTAATAAATGGGGGCCGGCTGACCTGTAATCGTCACGTCTTGTCATGGCGTTCATAGCGGAGGATTCCAGTGCACGCTTGACAACACCGCACCGCACGCGTGGGCTCGAAGAGGCGCCAAATGTATCGTCGGTGAGCCTGTTCTCGTGCTACCGCGCAAGGTTCCCGCCCAGCTAGTTTGGCCACGCGTCGGCTAGAAGAGGGAGAAATCGTGGGCATTTATTGGCAAAAGGCTTTGTAAAAATGGAGTGTGTGGAATGACTTTGGTCATAAGTTTACCCGTGGGTGATAAGGTCAAAATTACACAAAAGGGTGATGATGGACACTCAGGTGCAATAATTAATTCTGTGCTCTACAGGGCACACGGTGGAAGAAACCAATTGTGTGCAATAATGTCGAAGATCGCAATCGAGTTAGCTATACAAATCGTGTGCTGTGAGATCGACAAGGTAAACAGATTCAAGAATGGTTAATAAAATCTAAGACCATTGCATATTAAGGTCAAAATAGTGCTACCAATATACGAGTCTCATACGATGCCATTTCAACGATTGTACCACAAAAGCTCAAAATATTACAAGGTTCAAATTCCAGAGTTATATGGCTCAAATTTGAAAATTACAAGGTTCAAACTGATATTAGAAATGAAATTCAGCTCATGAGCCGCAAATGCTCGCGCTGATCCGCTGAACATGGATATTAGAGAGGTTTAAACTAATATTACTACTTCTAAGTCTAGTTTCGAAACCTCACAATTTTTGCAAAGGGGTCAACCACTGAGAAGTCATGTATGGGGTTGACACGATGACTTCCGATTACTCTGCCATCTGAAGTTCCAAAATGAAATTCAGCATTTTTGGAGCTTATTCCATTCTGCCGCAGGCGTCGGCGCTGATCAACAAACCATTCATTTTTGCGAAATAAATGTAGGGAAAACCTCATTTCCTTCAGCAACCTTGCTGTGAGAACAAAGAACTTGGCGAATATAATCTTCGGTAAGGTCCCTCGGTAGGAGTTCAAAGTAATTTCTGAGAGATGCAGATCTAGGCATTCGACGTGATTGTTATATTGTATCACATTGTCCACCACTGGGCCTAATCTTATCTGCAAAAGAAGAAAATGTGTTAGTGCCTACATGCAGTTTTGAACATTACTACAGGCCTATTTGGTTTGCAGGATTTGTAAAATGCACTAACATGCCATGTTCGATCTGACATGATTAACATGGGAATTTGATTACATTCTATAAAATGTATCCTTCTTCACAAGAGGTTGGAGCGGATGAAAAGTTCCCTAAGACAACTAGTACAGATGAATCCAAAGGAGAGATGCTTATTGATTGTAACCATATGGGGGGGGTGGAACATGTATGTACTGAAATCCTCCAAAAGAATCCTTCAGAAATCGTAGTACATTGTCATTGTTAACTTGAAAAAGGTGTCACAAATTGAACTCCCTTATGGTTAACATTTAACAGGAAAGGAACATCACCTCGATATATAGCTTCTCCAGGCACGGAAAGCATCTCAGGAAACTGACAACTTGCTCCAGGTTGAGGCCGATAGATTCTAGTGCCAAGACCTTCACTGTGCGCAGTTTCGGGGTCAAGCTTGTCGGAATCATTTTCTGAATGACAAACGAACAAACATCTTCAAAATTAGAAATAATTTTAATTTGTAGAAGGAGAGGTAGAAGGCGGTTGTTGTACCTGGACGGGTGTGGATCCAATAACAAGTTCGGAGTATTTGTCAGACGAGTAGCCCATCACTATCAATTTTGGTGCAGAAATGCCATTGATTCTTGTTGGACCTTCCTGATCAACTACGAGTAATCTCTCAAGTGCAGGTGTGTCCTCAGTGACCGTACCGTGATACACATCTTGTGATGTCTTCCTGCCGCACCAGCAATACATGTAAATAGTCCAAAGAGTCATGGAGGTGATGTGGAAGGTACTCAGCCCATTGATCGCCTAAAGACGAAGGTACTCGAGTGTAGTACAGCCACGGAGCAGGCGCTCCATGTCACCGTTTGAGAGGCAGACGGCGACGAGCTCGAGGTGCTTCAGTCGTGGTAGAATAAGAGCGGGCGCGTCATTAAGGGGGGATGGCAATTCCTGAACTTGGCAACACGCAGCGTGGGCGCGAGGCGGAGTGTGGACGTTGGCAGCGACTGCATATGCCCATCATCAAAAGTGAGCTCCTCGAGCTGATCTAGGGTGGGGGATCGGAACCAGTCGTCAAGCTTGGCTCGGTCCTTGCCGTTAGAACGGAACTTGCCCATTCTAAGGCCTCTGGTTAGGCCAAGGTGACTGCCGAGGATCTTGGAAAACGCATCCAAACTTTTGCAATAGCCATGGCAGAGCTCGTGGGTGTCGATGAGGTCGAGAGGACTGGACTTCCATAGGGGGCGCCATCGCCGGGAAAGGACGGTTGTCCGCGCCCCATATTTGATTGGGAGGAGGGATATGATGATTGTCAACATATCATCGGGGAGGTTGCTGATGAAGTCTAGGCCTGCTAGAGTCGCTTGCGGTTCTAGCTCGCCCCGCCTCCGCTTGTTGGCAGCCCCGTTCTCCACCTCCGGAGTCTCCTTGTCAGTTGCGCTTTCTGATAGAAATGGGAGTACAGGGAATATTTAGTTAAAACAGGGCAATAGAAAAGTGTATTGGTAACTAGAAGTTATTGGGTAGGAATATAGTAAGAAAAGGGAATAACAGTTGGTTTCTTAAATACTACACAATTCATTTGACATTGCTGGGTAAGTCAACATGCAGATAGTTGAAAAGAAAATTTACTTCAAACAAAGTATGGACGGATGATTTTGTGAGGGAAGTTAGCATATATCTCATGACCAGACCCTTTTATGTGCAGTGCAATTTTACTGCCAGCTTTCAGTACATAAAACTTATAAATTTCTTTCCAAAAGCCAGTGCCAAAATAGGAGTCACCACGTTCATCAAGTCTTATAGTAGCAACGATTGTAAATCCATGGTTTGTGTGCAGTATGACATCTGTGCAGTCTTGATCTATGTAAAGGGAAAGATTGTGCACTACATAATCTGTTGCATAGCAAGGGATGCGCTGCAGGAAATGGTAGGATTGTTAAAGAAAATATGGTAACATGCAAATATGGACCCAAATTGAAAGAACTATACATCAGTTGAAATCAAAGGACAAAAATCTATAATTAAACAGATAGGGTAAACATGATGTCATGGAAATATGAGAGTAATCGAAAGAACAATACATCATTAATTTTCCTAATATAGAAAGAAGAGGGGAAAATCCCCTTTGACGTATATGGTGCATGTGGCACCTTTTATACAAATGTAGCAATATTTAGAACACGTTCAGCAAAGCAGGTCATGCCAACCAATTTAGAGTGAGATTGAACATACCGCGCGCGTCCTCAAGTTATCTGGTACGGTGAGATGGAATCTCTGGTGGAGGTCGCAAAGTCCTGATGTGTTGGTGCACTGTACATTCTATGAATGAGAGAAAACCCTCAAAACAGCTCGAATAAGAATGAATTCACGACGATTTCCGCCGGGTGATTAAAGGAGGCAGATGAACTGGGATAAGAGATGAGATAATATCTTATTAAATTGGTTACCTTGTCGTCCATGAGAAAGAACCCTCAGTACGGCAGATTCCCCAACCGAGCAGAGCTGGGTCGACCACGAGCAGCGTCGAGAAAGTCAATGGCGATAGGGGGCGGCAAGCGAAAGTGGCGAAATGCGGTGGGCTTTGCCGGCAACCTGACGGCGGCGGCAGGTGTCGAGCTAAGTGTTTACCGCCACGATAAGCGGTGCCATGGCATAGAGGCGGAGGAGCTTGTGCAGATGTGTATGGGGGCCAGAGGCGGTGGCAGGCGGGGTGAGGGTTTTTGTGACGTGGGGATGGTGAGGTTTTTTTTTCTTTTTTGAATTGGGTGGTGAAGGCTTTCTGTCCCACAAAGAATTTTGGAGGCGACGGTTTGCTAGAGCGAACTGTGTGTGATTGATGCAACATGCAAAATGAAAGTCATTGCACACAGTTCCAATTTTACGAACTATGTGTGATTGACGTACTACCTCCGTCCTGGTTTATTGGTCCCCTTTGTAATTTTGACCAAATATTTAACTAAGAAATGCTTATGCATGTCACCAAAAATTATATCATTGAATACTATGCTTAAATACTCATCCAACGATATAATTTTTGCTGACCTGCACTAACATTTTTCAGTTAAACCTTTGGTAAAAATTTAACACAAATTACAAAGGGGACCAATAAACCAAGACGAAGGTTGATTCCATCAACCGAACTGGTTGCATCCATATCCCACGGTTAGACATAAGTAAACATAGATTAAACATACTCAGACATATATAATAAGCGTACACGTACATAAGCATAGTTCAACCATAAGTACATAGTTCAACTGTCATTAAGCATACTCAAGTGTACATAGTTCGATCCATCCCACATCTCATCTCACATGCCGAAACAATCCTGAAGCTTCTCCAGGTACTCGGCGTACGCGCCGTGCGCCATCCTACGAGAATACTTTTGCTTGAAGGAGCCAACGACCCGTCCTCTTGCATGCGCCAGAACACTTAGATACGCGCCATGAAAATTGTGGTTGCAAAATGGGCATCGATAGCCATCGTTCCAGGTCCTAATACACCTATTATGCATTCCCGCATGAAGCTCCCTCAGGATTTGCCTCTTGTACCTCCTCTGGACATATTCATCCTCGCTGTCCACATTGTCAGACAACACATATACAAATAGTAAAACAAATTTGGCATCAAATCAATGATTACATGCCGTGAAGTAGGATTAGGAATTTATGGCTATTTATTTATACATATCCAGAGATTATGGTTCAATTTTTAAGCACGGTCATCTATGTACAGACCAATCTTGAAGAAAATAATGGCACAAACATATGTAGGTCATTCAAAAACAATTGTCAAGTTCTGGCTAGGAATTATTAGCACGAACACAAACCTAGTCGGATTACTAGCAGAAATCATTTGCATAGATGAAACAACTAATTACTTATCACTTGTACCATTCAAACAATCAATACAATACACGGATCTAACAAAACTTACTCAGATTTCATGGATTGGGAGAACATAACCATATGATTTCTATTCCAAAAAGAAGGGAGGCAAGAGTAACCAGAGAAATCATATGATCTATTTGACACATAAATGGGTCTAGATGACTAACCAGTTGTCCGTCGGAGTCGGAGTCTTCACCAGAGTGGTCGTCGGAGTCGTCGCCAGAGTGGTCGTCGGAGTCATCGCCGGGGTCGTCACCAGAGTCGGTGTGGAACTCCACCTTTGTCTGTGGAAGCTCGACGATGTCAGGGTGCAGCGATAACTCACAGGCGGTGACGGCAACCTCTGTCTCCATCCCCACGACGTGCTCTGGTGCTTTAGCAGCCGCAACATCACTACTCCCTCCGATGGGGCGCTTCGGCGGCATCCTCATACACTGACGGCTTTGAGGACTGATAGCGGCGTCGAGGATGCAAGTGGAGAGATAGGATTGTGTGTGGGTGGCGAGGATGGGGGGTGCGGCCGCTCGGGCGCATCATTAATATGGAGTAGTGGGAGTTGTGGGAGAGAGGCGGGCGGCGGTCAAACCGATGGCTCACCTCCCTGGTGAGCCTGCGGACCGGACTGCTGGCATGCCTACAAAAGTTTAACACAGCTACTCGCATGCCTCCCGATGACACTGCGCACCGAGCACGCCTCCATCAATTCACACACCTACACGCACGCCTCCCCGTCTGCCTGCGCGGCGGATTGCTCGCTTGCGTCTTGTCAACTCACACATGCTCGCACGGCACACGGGTCACGCAGCGGCACGTATATTGTTTTTCTATTTGGATGATTAATGCTACCGCTTTATTGCTTAACCGAAGCATGGCACGTATCCATTGTTGGTCTAACGCTCACGGCTCGAATAAATAATCCGTTTGGGGTATTGATTCCCAATTATTAATAATCTCCCATTTGCAGCTAGATAAAGATTACATCAAAACTGGTCTCAAATTTGACAAAAAAGTACAATGCCACTTTGTATTGGTGTTCATATGACAACACGATAAGTTTCATGAACTTCAAATAAGTTTTGGATGTACTAGAATTTAAAAATCAAGATTCTCAATGTTTGAAATTTGTTGCACGAGGAGTAAACATGCACCCAGTGAAACATGTGTTTTTGCAATCCATTTAGGTGCACTGTCACGTGTGCATGTAGATCAAATTTGATATTTGCACATTATACCCGTAGAAAATCAATCAATTAATGTACTAAAACATCTTAATGATCTCTGTGATTTTTTCGAAATTAAAACAACCCTCCTTTGGTAACACATGTTCACCGTGGGATAATTAATTTAACATGCATCGTAGTTGTGCTGGATTCGCGGTGTGTGTGTGTGGTGTGCGTCTGGGGGTGGCGGGTGGCTCGTAGTACACTACGAGTTGCGAGCCGCCGTGTGGGTTGGCCGTTTTGTTAGGCAGGTGATGCGTCTCCAATGTGTCTATAATTTTTTATTGTTCCACGCTGTTATATTATCAATCTTGGATGTTTTATAGTCATTTTATATCATTTTTTGGTACTAACCTATTGACATAGTGCAAAGTGCCAATTGTTGTTTTTTACATGTTTTTTACATCACAGAAAAACAATATCAAACGGAGTCCAAATGCCACGAAACTTTATGAAGAATTTTTATGGGCCAGAAGGAACATAACGGGCCCTGGCTGTGCCTAGGGAGGTGCCCCGAGGGAGGCACAACCCACCAGGGCACGCCAGGAGGCCCTGGCGCACCCTGGTGGGTTGTGCCCACCTCGAGTGCCCCCCGGACCGCCTCTTTGCTCTATAAATACCCCAATATTCCCAAAACCATCGGGGAGTCAACAAAATATTGATCCAGCCACCGCAGAGTCCAGAACCACCAGATCCAATCTAGACACCATCTCGGATGGGGTTCACCACCTCCATTGGTGCCTCTCTGATGATGCGTGAGTAGTTCTTTGTAGGCCTTTAGGTCCGTAGTTAGTAGCTAGATGGCTTCATCTCTCTCTCTCTCTAGATTCTCAATACAATGGTCTCTTGGAGATCCATATGATGTAATTCTTTTGCAGTGTGTTTGTTGGTGAGGGAGTCCTGGATTAGGGGGTCTCCGGACAGCCGGACTATATCCTTTGGCCGGATTGTTGGACTATGAAGATACAAGATTGAAGACTTCGTCCCATGTCCGGATGGGACTTTCCCACTACTGGAATCAGGGATTTTGCCGTCTGCCAGTTCTTTGCCGTCTGCTTGCGGACGACAAAGAAGGTCTTTGCCATCAGCTACCAAACAACAGACGGCAAAGAACTGGCAGACGGCAAAGAAGGTCTTTGCCATCTGTCATTTCTTTGCCGTCCGCTGGTAGATGGCAAAGAATCTTTGCCATCTGTCAGCAGACGGCAAAGAGGTGCCACCGAATGCCAATATACTGCAACGGTCCAACCCCACTCTTTGCCATCTATTGGCGGACGGCAAAGAGGGGGCTATCTTTTTTTTGCGAGTAAAAAAAAACGTTGCCCCACCTCCTCTATATCTATCCCCTCTCTCTCCGCCCCTCTCTCTCTGCCCCACCCCTCTCTCTCTCCCGCTCGTCTCTCCCTCTCCCTCCCGCGAGAAGCTACGCCAGCCGATTCCGGTGAGCTCCGGCGGGATTCGACGACGCCCGCCCCACAGCCGAGAGCCTCCCGACCCCGCGCCGCTGCGCCACCTCGCCTCCGCCCACCGGTGCGTGCTACCACCTCAACGGACCCCAGGAGCCCCGCCGCCTCGCGCTGCCGCCTGTGCCGCGTCGCGCGCCGCCACCTCCCCACAAGCTCGCCGCCCCACCGCGGAAGCCTCGTCGCCGGTCGCCCCGACCTCGAGATCCGCCGCCATGGGAGCCGAGCACCGAGCTCCTCTGCGCCCTGCCCGCCATGGGTGATCTGAGGCCGGCCGGGAGGCGGGGATGGGGCCCTGGTGGGCCCCGGGGATCTGCGCGGTGGCGCTGCTCTGGCTCGCCGCGGCCGCAGCCGAAGATCCTGATCCTGACGAGCTCGAGCGCGCGTGAGTCCCGCTCCTCCGCCCTGTTTTTTCCGTGCCTGCTCGCTTGCTCTGTCTGTGGCTCAGTACTGTCGATTGTGTTGCCTGTGCTCCGCGGTTCCTACAATGCTAATTCTGTTTGCAGTCTCGTTGTTCTTCAGTCCCCACCGTGTCTTGTATTTGGACGAGCTCATGCTAATATGTGGTGGTACACTACCTGGGCAAGGTCATTTTGATACTGATACTTGTGGGCAGCAGAGGGTTCAAAGCCTGACCATCTCATGGATCCGCTGATAATATCCCGGAAGTAAATATTGTTGCTTGCTTCATCTCTACTATTTTCTGTAACTGCTTAGTGTTAAGCTCATGATCAACCTGATTACTTATGTGGCAACCTTCTTACGTAGGTAGCGCGACAACAATTCTTCTTCCTCAAAGCATATATTTTCTCCAAGCGATCAACAAAGTGTTTGGTCCATTTGGAAGGTACACAAGTTTCTGATGTTTCTGTATATTATGAGACAGAGGGAGTAGTTGTCAGATCTTCTTTTCGTTCAGTACTTGTTGAGGCTGTCATAATTTTCTTGGAAACTTGTAGGGCAGGGTCGGATGGGCGCGCACGGCAGAGGTCGGGTGCAGGGCGTCGTTGTCGCTGTCGATGATGCGGTTCGGGATCACCGTGTGCTTCAATGCCATGTCGTCGGCCGTCTCGAAGGCCGCCGCCACCAACGCTGCGTCGGGCGTCGTCCACGCGTGCCGCGGACCGAGCTTGTTGTGTCCGCCGAGTGGCTGCACACCAACCTCACGGACCCCAATGTGAAGGTATAGCACTTGCTGTTCTGCTGCGCCCGCCCTCTGAAATCTCAATGTCAGTTGCACAATTGGTATAGTCTAGATTTAAGACAGGGTACTCATATGGCTGGGGTTCTGATGCCGTGGCAATTTGGTCAGCGCTGCTACAAGTGATAAATCTATTTGCTTAACTAGTGATGCTAGCTAGTACGTGAATTGGTATTTTAGCTAAAAGAGGATTTTGGTGGGCTTTGTTTTAGCACCAGCAGTAATCTCAAGTTTCTTAAAAACAAATGAAGTGCATGTATTACAGTATGTGACGTAGGTCAACGCTCCTCGGATAAACCTATTTCCAAAAAGAAAATCTTGCTACTGAAATAATGCTACATTTTGGAGGCCTTTTCTTTCTGGACATTATTGGCATAGTCTCGGGCTCTCATCACTATGAATAATAGAACACATACTACTAGGAGGAATCACATTTAACTATGCTATTCATAGGGTAGTTTTCTTGCTGTTAAACATGTCCACCAGCATACATTGTATCTTATTGTGCTCTTACTTTTTTGTCTAGGTACTTGATGCCTCTTGGTCAGAAGATGATGGCGAGTTCCTCATTCCAATTGAGTTTATATTGTGTAGGTTTCTTCGTCATGATCTGGATTGCCGCAGTCGTGTTCAAGTCCAATGATATCTTGCGCAAGCAGACCGCTCTCAAGGTTGGTTCTTCATAATAACTTGTCTATCAATGTGCTTCTTCTGCTTCTAGAGGTTAATTAATTGTTCTGCCAAGCAGACTGCTCTCAAGGGCTTGTGCTTATCTTGTGTATCAACGTTCTTGTTCGGCTTCTAGCACTGGGTCTGTCCCTTCTATTGAGGAAGCCGGCTGGCAGACTGTTGCCGTCACTAAATCCCTAACCTTGGGGCCCGTGTTAACTCCATTTGATTGTCAAATTGCTTAGATAACTCAATTTGATTGTCCTCATAGTGTTCTAACATGCTTAGAAGAGTTGGAAACACTATAATTGTTTTGGTACGGATATGTGCTCTAGAATAGTGATTCTGGCATGCTATATTTTTCATTACGGTGAATGGTATTCTCTTTTCCCACACAACATGATTTCCCCTTTTGGGGCCTCTCCTCTTCAAATTATTCCATATGATTGTAAAAAGCGGCCTTGAAAAACTCCTATGGTTTTCCATGATGCACTCAAACATCATGTCGAACATATAGTATCAAGAGATGGCATGACATTGCAACCCAGTGATTTCCCTATTTATGAGTTTTTAGGTCCTGTGAACCAATTAGGCCCTTGGTCATTTCTTGAACTCAATCAGTAACTCATTTGTGGAAAAAACTTGACAATGTGTGTACCTATGTGTTCTGTTCTGTTTTGAAGTGGATAACATTGCCCCGTGTTTCACTTGGAAATAACTTATGTTTGTTGAATAATAGAAATTTATGCACCATTTATATCTGTTCATAACTCTTAAACTAGCACTGCTCTCCTTAAAATTTCTAATCAGGCTGACTGTTGTTTTGTGCTCCACAGATACAACGGTCCGGCAAGCTGCTATGGTGGCCAAGTGTGTGCTTCCTAGGAAAATAGATATTTAGTTTTAGGTCATTTCTTGTATTTTCAGATATGGAGTGCTTGTCTTTTGTTTTTGTTTTTTACTTTGTGAAACTTGCTACCTATGGATGAAACTGTGTAATATTGATGAAACTATGTATATGTATGGATGAAACTTGCTACTATTGGTAACATGTGTTGGATATCCTATATTGGTCATATATATATGTATGTGTGTGTGTGTGTGTTTGATTTTCTATGAAAATGAATGGATATAAGAAGAAACAGAATTAATGCCGATTTGGTCTCTTTGCCATCTGCCAGCAGATGGCAAAGAGGCTGCAGTCTTTGCCGTCTGCCAGCAGATGGCAAAGAGCCATGCCCTTTGCCGTCTGCCAGCAAATGGCAAAGAGCCATGCCCTTTGCCGTCAGCCGCTGATGGCAAAGGCCGCTTTGCCGTTCGCTTCAGAAAGCAGACGGCAAAGTAGCTCTTTACCGGCCCTTTCTTTGTCATCTACTTTTGCCGTCCGTGGCGGACGGCAAACACCTTTGCCGTCCGCCATTCATGCCTTTGCCGTCCGCCGTGGCGGACGGCAAAGTAGCTGATTCCTGTAGTGTCCTTGGCGTGGAAGGCAAGCTAGGCAATACGGATATGTATATCTCCTCCTTTGTAACCGACCTTGTGTAACCCTAGCCCCCTCCGGTGTCTATATAAACCAGAGGGTTTTAGTCCGTAGGACAACATACAATCATACCATAGGCTAGCTTCTAGGGTTTAGCCTCTTTGATCTCGTGGTAGATCAACTCTTGTACTACTCATATCATCAAGAACAATCAAGCATGACGTAGGGTATTACCTCCATCAAGAGGGCCCGAACCTGGGTAAACATCCTGTCCCCTGCCTCCTGTTACCATCCGCCTTAGACACATAGTTCGGGACCCCCTACCCGAGATCCGCCGGTTTTGACACCGACATTGGTGCTTTCATTGAGAGTTCCACTATGTCGTCACCATAAGGCTTGATGGCTCCTTCGATCATCGCTAGCGATGCGGTCTAGGGTGAGGCTTTCCTCCCTGGACATATCTTCATATTCGGCGGCTTCGCAGTGCGGGCCAATTCGCTTGGCCAACTGGAGCAGATCGAAAGCTACGCCCCTGTCCATCAGGCCAGATTTGGAAACTTGAACTACACGGCCGACATCTGCGGAGACATGATCTTCTACAGATTCGAGCCCATGCTGGACGCGCCGCACAGTCGCGACGAGCAAGACATAACGCCACCGTCGGACAGTGTTCGGGAGATCGCATCCGCAGCTACTCCGGCCATTAATCCGGAGCAAATCGCGCCATCCGAGAGCGGAGGGATAGACACCTCCATGGAGGCCACACTCTCAGTGGCGATAGAGCCAAATACTTACTTCACCCCTTACGAGAGCCGTGTCACCGAACCACTGAATTCATCTCCGACCATGGACTCCGAGCTGCTCACATCTGTGCCCATCGAATCCGACTGGGCGCCGATCATGGAGTTCACCTCCGCGGATATCTTTCAGCACTCACCTTTCAGAGATGTGCTAAATTCATTAAGGTCTCTCTCCCTGTCAGGAGAACCTTGGCCGAACAATGTCCGGCTAGAATGGGATGTGGACGACGAAGAAATTCGCTGCCCACCCACCACCCACTTAGTACCACTATCGACGGCTTAATCGACATGCTCGACATCGACTCTGAAGACTTCGACGGTATGGACGACGAAGCCGGAAACGAATAGGAACCACCGTCCTCAGGGCGCTGGACCACCACCTCATCATATGATATATATACATGGTGGACACCCCCAAAGAAGGCAATGGCGACGAGACAGTGGAGGATGACCCCTCCAAGAAGCAACCCAAGCACCAGCGTCAGCAGCACCGCTCTAAGTCCCGCCACAGCCAGAGCAATGATACTGGCACAGGAGATAATAACACTCCGGATAGCGCCGAAGACAACAACAATCCCCTCCAGCACGATGTAGAGCTAGAGGATGAACAAGCTAGCCCTCCAGAGCAGGCAGTAGATGGAGAACCGGAGGAGGACAATTACATGCCTCTCTCCAAAGACGAGGCGAGCCTCGGCGATGACGAGTTCATCGTGCCTGAGGACCCCGTCGAGTAAGAGCGCTTCAAGCGTCGGCTTATGGCCACGGAAAATAGCCTGAAGAAAAAACAACAACAACTTCAAGCTGATCAAGACTTGCTAGCAGACAGGCGGACCGAAGTCCTTGCGGCCGAGGAGCATGAACTCGAGCGCCTGTCCAAGAGTTACCCAAAACGTTGGTTGCTACCTCAACTCGAGGAGGAAGCATTGAAACCTCGTTCACCAGTGTACGATGCGGCTGAACGGCCACTACGTGGCCGAGCCAGAGAGGCATTTCAGCCTAAAGTTCAGCCCACACCCCGTCGCCACTCAGTCAAAAATACTAAGGCCCGGGGCAACACAGAGGACCTGCGAGACATATTGGACAGTAAGGCAAAAATTGCAAGGTCAATATACAGGACACATGCACGTGCCCCCACACGGGACGATGATCGTCGCGTCGGATACACCAAGAGTAAATCCGGCCAGGCCGAATACAGCAGACAAGACTCATACGAACTACATCGGGATATAGCCCGGCACAGAGGTGCCGCACACCCCCTATGCTTCACTGATGAAGTTATGAATCATGAATTCCCGGAGGGTTTCAAACCCGTAAATATCGAATCATATGATGGCACAACAGATCCCGCTGTATGGATTGAGGATTTCCTCCTTCACATCCACATGGCTCGCGGTGATGATCTACATGCCATCAACTACCTCCCACTAAAACTCAAAGGACCAGCTCGACATTGGCTGAATAGCTTGCCAGCAGATTCCGTCGGCAGTTGGGAGGATCTGGAAGACGCATTTCTTGACAACTTCCAGGGCACTTATGTGCGGCCACCAGATGTTGATGAGTTGAGCCACATAACCCAGCAGCCAGGGGAATCGGCCAGACAATTCTGGACACGGTTCTTGACTAAGAAAAATCAAATTGTAGACTATCCGGATGCATAGGCCCTAGCGGCATTCAAGCATAACATCCGCGACAACTGGCTCGCCCGCCATCTCGGCCAGGAGAAGCCGAAATCTATGGCAGCCCTCACGACACTCATGACCCGCTTTTGCGTGGGCGAGGACAGCTGGCTGGCTCGCAACAACAACACATCGAGGAATACGGATACCTCGGATACCAAAGATGTTAACGGTGTGCAGCGTCGTAATAGACCAAAGCGCCGCAATAACGGCGATAACACCGAAGATACGGCAGTGAATGCCGGATTCAGAGGCTCTAGATCCGGTCAGCGGAAAAAGCCATTTAAAAGAAATACTCTGGCTCCATCCAGTCTGGATCACATACTGGATCGCTCGTGTCAAATCCACGACACCCCCGACAAGCCAGCCAATCACCCCAACAGAGAATGATGGATGTTCAAGCAGGCCGACAAGTTAAATGCCGAGAACAAGGACAAGGGGCTGCATAGCAATGACGAGGAGGAGCCCCGGCTGCCGAACACAGGAGAACAGAAGGGGTTTCCCCCACAAGTGAAGACGGTGAACATGATATACGCAACCCACATTCCCAAGAGGGAGCGGAAGTGCGCACTAAGGGACGTCTATGCGATGGAGCCTGTCGCCCCGAAGTTCAACCCATGGTCTGCTTGTCCGGTCACCTTCGATCGCAGGGACCACCCCACTAGCATCCGTTATGGTGGATCCGCCGCACTGGTCCTAGACCCCATCATTGACGGATTTCACCTCACTCGAGTCCTTATGGACGGCGGCAGCGGCCTGAACCTGCTTTATCAGGATACAGTGCGAAAAATGGGTATCGATCCCTCGAGGATCAAACCCAGCAAAACCACCTTTAAAGGCGTCATCCCAGGTGTAGAGGCCCATTGCACAGGCTCAATCACACTGGAAGTGGTCTTCGGATCACCGAATAACTTCCGAAGCAAAGAGTTAATCTTCGACATCATCCCGTTTCGCAGTGGCTATCATGCACTGCTCGGACAGACATCATTTGCAAAATTCAATGCAGCGCCGCATTACGCATACCTCAAGCTCAAGATGCCAGGACCTCGCGGGGTCATAACAGTAAATGGAAATACAAAACGCTCGCTCCATACGTAAGAGCACACTGCGGCCCTGGCAGCAGAAGCACAAAGCAGCCTGTTCAGGTAGACCTTTCTTTCGGCGTCACGGCCCCCGGACACCTTCAAGCGAGTCCAGAACAAGCTACAACATGATCGCCTGGCACGATCAGAGCTCGCCTAGCAATTCGGACCCCGTCCCAGTCCCAGTGAAATGACGAAATCCGTGCTGCGCGTACATAACTACACATTGAAAATACCATGGACATAGGCGGGGGCACGATCAGGACACGCCCCGCACTGTGGCTTAACCACACTAGGGGCTGTATACCTTTGACATTCCTTTTCTCTTTCAGGGCCTAACTCTCTGGAAGCCCTTTCCGGCAGTACGATTGTCGGACACATTCCGGAAGCAACAACCAAGGCGGCAAGAAGCTAAGATGAACAAGGGAACCGCTAGGTGGTCTCTAGTAATACTTGATATACCCGCTTTTCACTATTTATGCGTAGCTTGCCGTGGGATAGGACATTTCGAATTGTCCTACTTTACGCTTATTGACTACTTGTACTAGTACGCTTCGACATATTATTCAAATAACAATGCATATCATTAATCTGTCATTGCATTATTAAAGTTTTTCTCTTTCTCTTGTATGTCCATTTACGACAATCCGCACCCGCATGTGCGGGTATGGTCAGTTCGCCAGGGGTCCTTGTTTACCCCATAATATGGCACAAGAAGTCCGAACACTTTCAACAGTGCGGCACCCGAACTTATAGCATTATATGCATCAGCTCCGAATCATGTCTTTGGTCAAATGTTGGGTCGCCCGGCTCCCATGCTTTGGTACCTTACGTTCCGCTATATCGGCTAAGGTAGCGGTGGGAGAACTACTGCGATTGTGTCCCGGTTCTTCCGGATGAGCACCTCAGTAGAGAAAGCCAAAAATTGACTGTCATGATAAGGCGAGAGACTGGTCGCTGTTCGAGAGGTCTCAAGTCCTTAAAGACTTTTTCCGCTTCGGGCGAGGAGCCGGCCTTGTTCGGCTTATGGCTAAGTGAGAGTGATAAAGCATGCCTGGTTCGTTGCACTGAACACCTCCCTTGAAGGACCCAAAATTGGGGTAAAGAGTATTCGGGTTTATCCCGAACACCCCAGTACTAGTTACATGGGGATAGAAGCCGACGACTGGCCAACTCTCAAATTTTATAAACGGCCGCACAGAAGGTAATATTTTAAATTAAGAAAGCATCGCATGGCGCAAACAACTCGTTTCATATTACATGATCACATGGGCATGCTCATTCAAAAATTACATCCTTTGCACACTCATCTGCCACTAAGAGGGAACCTTTCAGGACACTCTCATAGTAATTATCGGGGCAGCAATGCTCCTTGCCCTCCGGCGGCCCCTCCTTCACCAGCTTCACGGCGTCCAGCTTCACCCAGTGCACCTTCGCCCAGGCAAAAGCCCTCCATGCACCGTCGATGCAAACGGACCGCTTGATGACTTCAAGCCGTGGGCAGGATTCTACAAGCTGCCTCACCAGACTGAAGTAGCTGCCGGACAGGGGCTCGCCAGGCCACATCCGGACTATAAGGCCCCTCATGGCCTGTTCGGCCGCCTTGTGAAGTTCGACCAACTTCTTCAGCTGGTCGCTCAAGGGCACGGGGTGTTCGGTCCCAGTATACTGAGACCAGAACAACTTCCCTGTTGAGCTCCCCTCCTCAGTCCACTAAAACTCCGCGGCATCCAGTACACTGCGGGGAAGATCTGCAAACGCTCCTGGAGAGCTCCGAACTCGGGTAAGAAAAAGGAAAGTCTCCTTCACGTGCTTGCTTTGCATAATGAATGCCTTACCCGCTGCTATTTTCTTCACCGCGTCAATCTCTTGGAGGGCCTTGTGGGCTTCGGCCTTGGCGCTCCGGATGCTTTCAAGCGCCTGCGCGAGCTCGGACTCTCGCGTCTTAGAGTCAAGCTCCAAGGACTCGTGCTTTTTGGCGAGAGCCTCGAGCTCTTGCAACACCTCGCCTACTCGGGCTTCTTGCTTCTCCCGTTCAATGCATTCTTTGGTCGCTTTGTCTTTGGCCTCGGACAACGCCTTCCTCAGGGTCTCCACCTCGGTCGTGGCCCCTGACAAGTCCATGATGATCCTATTACTTTACACCCGAACTTCTTTTTAACTATACAGACAGGGGTATTTCTTACCTTTGCTCTCTTCAAGCTGCCTCTTGGTAAGGCCGAGCTCGTCCTCGGACCGCTTCAGGTCCTGCTTCAGCGCAGAGACCTCCGCAGTATGTGCGGCAGTGGCCAGCAGTGAAGCCTGCACATACACATAGACATAATCTAATTAGACTCCTGAGTCATCATTTGATCCTCTATTCGGCTTTTCTTCGCGAACACCGAGCAGAGCATCAGGGGCTACTATGTATGCGGTAATATTTTCTTATATTTTGATTGCTTACCTCAAAGCCTGTTAGGAGGCTGGCGCAAGCTTCGGTCAGTCCGTGTTTGACGGACTAAACCTTCTCGACCACCGCACTCATGATAGTGTGGTGCTCTTCTTTGATGGAAGCGTGATAACCCACAAGTATAGGGGACCGCAACAGCTTTCGAGGGTAGAGTATTCAACCCAAATTTATTGATTCGACACAAGGGGAGCCAAAGAATATTCTCAAGTATTAGCAGCTGAGTTGTCAATTCAACCACACCTGGAAACTTAGTATCTGCAGCAAAGTGTTTAGTAGCAAAGTAATATGATAGTGGTGGTAGCAGCAACAAAAGTAAAGACAACAAAAGTAATGTTTTTGATATTTTGTAGTGATTGTAACAGTAGCAGCGGGAAAGTAAATAAGCGTAAGCAAGTATATGGAAAACTCGTAGGCACCGGATCAGTGAGGGATAATT
Source organism: Triticum dicoccoides (assembly GCF_002162155.2). Taxonomy (NCBI): domain Eukaryota; kingdom Viridiplantae; phylum Streptophyta; class Magnoliopsida; order Poales; family Poaceae; genus Triticum; species Triticum dicoccoides. The sequence continues at coordinate 644,609,836 of NC_041384.1, read as the reverse complement.
ATGCCGGATGCGGTTCATCATGTAACAGTCATAACATAGGGTGACACAGAACTAGCTCTAATTCATCAATGTAATGTAGGCATGTATTCCGTATATAGTCATATGTGCTTATGGAAAATAACTTGCATGACATCTTTTGTCCTACCCTCCTGTGGCAGCGGGGTCCTATTGGAAACTAAGGGATATTAAGGCCTCCTTTTAATAGAGAACCAGAACAAAGCATTAACACATAGTGAATACATGAACTCCTCAAACTATGGTCATCACCGGGAGTGGTCCCGATTATTGTCACTTCGGGGTTGCCGGATCATAACACATAGTAGGTGACTATAGACTTGCAAGATAGGATCAAGAACTCACATATATTCATGAAAACATAATAGGTTTAGATCTAAAATCATGGCACTCGAGCCCTGGTGACAAGCATTAAGTATAGCAAAGTCATAGCAACATCAATCTTAGAACATAATGGATACTAGGGATCAAACCCTAACAAAACTAACTCGATTACATGATAAATCTCATCCAACCCATCACTGTCCAGCAAGCCTACGATGGAATTACTCACGCACAACGTGAGCATCATGAAATTGGTGATGGAGGATGGTTGATGATGACGACGGCGACGAATCCCCCTCTCCGGAGCCCCGAACGAACTCCAGATCAGCCCTCCCGAGAGGTTTTAGGGCTTGGCGGCGGCTTCGTATCGTAAAACGCGATGATTTCTTCTCTCTGATTGTTTTCTCATCGAAACTCAATATATGGAGGTGGAGTTGGAGTCATAGATGCAACAGGGGGCCCATGAGGTAGGGGGCGCGCCCTAGGGGGGGACGCCCCCCACCTTCATGAGAAGGGTGTGGGCCCCCCGGTCTTCATCTTTGGTGATGATTTTTTATTGATTTTTCTAAGATGTTCCGTGGAGTTTCAGGTCATTCCAAGAATATTTGTTTTCTGCACATAAAACAACACCATGGTAATTCTGCTGAAAACAGCATCAGTCCGGGTTAGTTCCATTCAAATCATACAAGTTAGAGTCCAAAACAAGGGCAAAAGTGTTTGGAAAAGTACATACGATGGAGACGTATAAACTCTCCCAAGCTTAAACCCTTGCTTGTCCTCAAGCAATTCAGTTGACAAACTGAAAGAAAGAAAAACTTTTACAAACTCTGTTTGCTCTTGTTGTTGTAACTATGTCAAGCCAGCAAAGTTTTCAGCATAGATCATAACTAACCACATTTGCAATAATCTCAGGTCTCATAATTACTCATATCAATAGCATAATCAACTATCAAGTCATAATAATAAATCTTGGATGACAACACTTTCTCAAAACAATCATAATATGATATAACAAGATGGTATCTCGCTAGCCCTTTCTGAGACCGCAAAACATAAATGCAGAGCACCTTTAAAGATCAAGGACTGACTAGACATTGTAATTCATGGTAAAAGAGATCCAATCATAGTCATACCCAATATAAATTAACAGTGATGAATGCAAATGACGGATGTGCTCTCCAGCTAGTGCTTTTTAATAAGAGGGTGATGACTCAACATAAAAGTAAATGGATAGGCCCTTCGCAGAGGGAAGCAGGGATTTGTAGAGGTGCCAGAGCTCGGTTTTGAAATAGAGATAAATTGTATTTTGAGCGGTATACTTTCATTGTCAACGTAACAACTAAGCGATGGCGATATCTTCCATGCTAAACACATTATAGGTGGTTCCCAAACAGAATGGTAAAGTTTATACTCCCGCTCCACCAACAAGCATCAATCCATGGCTTGCTCGAAACAACGAGTGCCTCCAACATACATCAGGTCCCAGGGGAGTTTTGTTTGCAATTAATTTTGATTTAGTTTGCATAAAGCATGGGACTGGGCATCCTGGTGACCAGCCATTTTCTCGTGAGTGAGGAGCGGAGTCCACTCCTCTTGAGAATAACCCGCCTAACACGGAAGATAAGGACAACCTTTGTTGATACATGAGCTATTCGAGCATACAAAACAGAATGTTTATTTGAAGGTTTAGAGTTTGGCACATACAAATTTACTTGAAACGGCAGGTAGATACCGCATATAGGAAGTTATGGTGGACTCATCTGGAATAACTTTGGGGTTTAAGGGATTGGATGCACAAGTAGTATTCCCGCTTAGTACAGGTGAAGGCTAGCAAAAGACTGGGAAGCGACCAACTAGAGAGCGACAACAGCCATGTACATGCATTCAAATTAATAGACATTGGATACAAGCATGAGTAGGATATAATCCACCATGAACATAAATATCGTGAAGGCTATGTTGATTTTGTTTCAACTACATGCGTGAACATGTGCCAAGTCAAGTCACTTAAATCATTCAAAAGAGGATACCACCCTATCATACCACATCATAATCATCTCAATAGCATGTCGGCATACAAGGTAAATCTGTGAGCATTCAATAAACAGGAGAAGACAAGGCAATATGGGCTCTTGGTTAAATCAACAATAATGCATATAAGAGCCACTTCAACAATTTAATTATGGTCTTCTCCTACTGACCCTCAAAGAAAAGAAAAGAAATAAAACTATTTACACGGGAAAGCTCCCAATAAGCAAAAGAAGAACGGGAAATATTTTTGGGTTTTCTTTTTAATTATTACTACTACAGCAGAAAAATAAACTACTACTATTTTTTTGGTTTTTCTTAAGTTTAACAAACACACCAGAAGAAAGCAGGAAAAGGAAAATGAACTAGCATGGGTATTACAGTGAAAAAGTATGAGCACTGACATCTAGCAATGAGTGTGTGTGAGCATAAATGTAATGTCGGTGAGAAATACGTACTCCCCCAAGCTTAGGCTTTTGGCCTAAGTTGGTCTATGGCCACGGCTGGCCTGGCGGATATCCATAATAATAGTTGTTGGGGTCGTATTGTGACAAGGAGGAAGACTCTGATTGCCACTGGCTGGCAATCATCTCCGGATCCCACTGATAGTTAGACTGCCGTGAAGGATCAAATTGTGGTTCCGGTTCTGGCTCCTCGACTAGTGCAGGGTTCCGGTAGGCGTGAATAGCCGTCAACGGAACAAGGTACGTGCCTGCAGTCAAATCAAACAAAGAAGGAGCAGGCAAGGTAATAGTCTCAGGATGATGTTTATTAAAGAACAATTGATATTTAAGCTCCCCTGCCCTTTTTTTAACAATAAAATCATGTGCCACCATACTTTTATGATCTAGATAAACACGGGGCAGCATCTTTTCTTCCTTCTCAGCATGCCTAATAGGTATGTTAAAATGTGCGGCTAGGCGTGTGGCATAGATGCCTCCAAAGATGGGGCCCTTAGTACGGTTCATATTTAACCGTCTAGCAATAATACCGCCCAAACTAAAAGTGTTATCACTGTATAAACCTTGGAGCAGAATAATTAAATCAGGAATACTCAGGTTTCCATAATTTCTGCGTCCAATTAAACAACGACTAGCAAATAATGCAAAGTAACGCAAAACAGGAAAATGTATGCTAGTGATTCATGCATCGGAAACCTTCCTGGTTTCTCCTACAGTGATATTATCAATAAACCCAGCCACATCATCATGATGTGGTTCTTTTGTCTTGCCCTCAAAAGGGACTAAACAAATCCGACATAAATCATAAAGTGACATTTCCTTATGCTCATCATATAAGTGAAACTCCACCGTAGGTGGTGAGCCCCTAGAATGAAAATGAAAGTTTTGCACAAAGGTATTTGTGAGTAAGAGATACTGATCGCATTGGTCGTGGAGGAAAGTGGTGAGGCCTGCATTGTGAGCCAATTCATGAAAATCTTCATAGATACCGGCTGCTCTCAAAAAATCATCAGAAGGCCATTCACACGCCTGAATCTCCGCGGTGCGTGGCAAATTATACTTAGGCTTCGGTGCCTTTTCCTTCGAGCTTTGGCTCGATGAGCCCCTCAATAATCTCCTCATCATTTTCTGAAAAATTCTGAAATTTTTAGTAACTTCGAAATAAAAGTGAATCAAACTCAATAAAACTGATAGCAACTACTCCTACAAGTGCCTAGAGCCTATATCAAGCATTACGACTACTTGGAACCATATAAATTTGACATGCAAGCTCAAGAACATGGTCACCTATGCAGCACAAATTTGCAAAGAATAAAGCACTAGAACAAAAACTAATTGGACCAATGGAGGAGTCACATACCAAGGAACAATCTCCCCAAGCAGTTTTGCGAGAGGTGCTTTGAGCAAGGAGATCAAAAATTGCAGCAAAAGTGGCTGGAACTCATGCTTGAGTTGGTTTTTTTGGGTTTGTGTGAGATAGAGGAAGAAGATGGGTGCTGGAATAAGTGGAGGGGGGCCATCATGGGCCCATGAGGCAGGGGGCGCGCCCTATAGGGGGGGGCGCCCACCACCCTCGTGGCCAGGTGGCAGCTCCTCCCGCGGTAATTTTTGCACAGTAAATCCTCAAATATTCCCGAAAAATCATATTAAATTGGCATGGCATTCTGAGGACTTTTATTTTCGGGATATTTTTATATTGCACGGATAAGTCAGGAAACAAACAGGAAAAATACTATTTTTACTTTATTTAATATAAATAACAGAAAATATAGAGAGGGTACATAAGTTTGTGCTTCTAGTTTCATCCATCGCATGCTCATCAAAAAGAATCCACTAACAAGGTTGATCAAGTCTTGTTAACAAACTCATTCCGATAATCATGAAACCGGAGAAATTTTGAATAAAACTAAGTTACCTCAATGGGGATATGCACATCCCCAATAATAAGAATATCATATTTCTTCTTGTCAGTAGGAAGAGGAAATTCAAAACCTCCAAATATAATCGATGGAAATTTTCCAATAGAGTTGATACTATGAACTTGAGGATGTTTCCTCGGAAAGTGTACCGTATGCTCATTACCATTAACATGAAAAGTGACATTGCCTTTGCTGCAATCAATAACAGCCCCTGCAGTATTAAGAAAAGGTCTTCCAAGAATAATAGACATACTATCATCCTCGGGAATATCAAGTACAACAAAGTCCGTTAAAATAGTAACGTTTGCAACCACAACGGGCACATCCTCACAAATACCGACAGGTATAGAAGTTGATTTATCAGCCATTTGCAAAGATATTGCAGTAGGTGTCAGCTTATTCAAGTCAAGTCTACGATATAAAGAGAGAGGCATAACACTAACAACGGCTCCAAGATCACATAAAGTAGTTTTAATATAATTTCTTTTAATGGAGCAAGGTATAGTAGGTACTCTGGGGTCTCCAAGTTTCTTTGGTATTCCACCCTTAAAAGTGTAATTAGCAAGCATGGTGGAAATCTCAGCTTCCGGTATCTTTCTTTTATTAGTAATGATATCCTTCATATATTTAGCATAAGGATTTGTTTTGAGCACATCAGTTAATCTCATACGCAAAAAGATAGGCCTAATCATTTCAGCAAAGCGCTCAAAATCCTCATCATCCTTTTTCTTGGATGGTTTCGAAGGAAAGGGCATGGGTTTCTGAACCCAAGGTTCCCTTTCTTTACCATGTTTCCTAGCAACAAAGTCTCTTTTATCATAACGTTGATTCTTTGATTGTGGGTTATCAAGATCAACAATAGGTTCAATTTCTACATCATTATCATTACTAGGTTGAGCATCATCATGAACATCATCATTAATATTTTTACTAGGTTCATGTTCATTACCAGATTGTGTTTCAGCATCAGACATAGAAATATCATTTGGATTATCATGTGGTTCAGCAATAGGTTCACTAGAAGTTTGCACAGTTCTATCATTTTTCTTCTTCTTCTTTTTAGAAGAACTAGGAACATCAATATTATTTCTTTGAGAATCTTGCTTGATTCTCTTAGGGTGGCCTTCAGGATACAAAGGTTCCTGAGTCATTCTACCAGTTCTAGTAGCCACTCTAACAACATAATCATTTTTCTTTCTATTCATTTCATCAAGCACTTCTTTTTGAGCCTTAAGTACTTGTTCTACTTGAGTGGTAACCATAGAAGCATGTTTACTAACAAGTTTAAGTTCACCTTTAATATTAGCCATATAATCACCCAAGCGTCTAATCATATAAGCATTTTCTTTTAATTGTCTACCAAAATAAGCATTGAAGTCATCTTGCTTATACATAAAGTTATCAAACTCATCCAAGCATTGACTAGCAATTTTAGTAGGAGGGACTTCAGCTTTATCATATCTATAGAGAGAATTTACCTTTACTACCTGTGTCGGGATATCAGGATTAGGATGTTCTTCAGTGAATAAATAATTGAGACCATATGTTTCTTTTTCTTTCATAGATTTCTTTGCCTCTTGCATATCTTCGGGACTGAGAAATAGAACACCTCTCTTCTTCGGAGTTGGTTTAGGAATAGGCTCAGTAATTGGAGCAGGAGATGGCTCAGGAGCTGGTTCAGGAGGTGCCCAATTATTTTCATTTGTCAACATATTATTCAATAGAATTTCAGCTTCATCCGGTGTTCTTTCCCTGAAAAGAGAACTGGCACAACTATCCAGGTAATCTCTGGAAGCATCGGTTAGTCCATTGTAAAAGATATCAAGTATTTCAGGTTTCTTAAGAGGATGATCAGGCAAAGCATTAAGTAACTTGAGAAGCCTCCCCCAAGCTTGTGGGAGACTCTCTTCTTAAATTTGCACAAAGTTGTATATTTCCCTCAAAGCAGCTTGTTTCTTATGAGCAGGGAAATATTTAGCAGAGAAATAATAAATCATATCCTGGGGACTACTCACACAACCAGGTTCAAGAGAATTAAACCATATCTTAGCATCACCCTTTAATGAGAACGGAAATATTTTGAGTATATAAAGGTAACGCGATCTCTCATCATTAGTAAACAGGGCAGCTATATCATTTAACTTAGTAAGATGTGCCACAACAGTTTCAGATTCATACCGTAAAACAGATCAGATTCAACCAAAGTAATTATATCAGGATCAACAAAGAATTCATAATCTTTATCAGGAACACATATAGGTGAAGTAGCAAAAGCAGGGCCAGGTCTCATTTTATCTCTAAGTGATTCTTTGTTCCATTTAATTAATAACCTCTTAAGCTCATATCTATCTTTGCAAGCAAAAATAGCGGCAGAAGATTCCTTATCAAAAAGATAACCTTTAGGAATAATAGGCATATTTTCATCATCACTATCATCATCGTATTCAGATTCAATAATTTCTTTTTCTCTAGCCCTAGCAATTTGTTCATCAAGAAATTCACCAAGGGGCACAGTAGTATCAGGCATAGAAGAAGTTTCATCATAAGTATCATGCATAGCAGAAGTGGCATCATCAATAACATGCGACATATCAGAACGAATAGTAGAAGCAGGTGTAGGTGTCGCAAACTTACTCATAATAGAAGGTGAATCAAGTGCAGAGCTAGATGGCAGTTCCTTATCTCCCCTCGTAGTTGAGGGATAGATCTTAGTTTTTGGATCTCTCAAATTCTTCATAGTGTCCAGCAGATATAAATCCCAAGTGACTCAAAGAACAGAGCTATGCTCCCCAGCAACGGCGCCAGAAATTAATCTTGATAACCCACAAGTATAGGGGATCGCAACAGCTTTCAAGGGTAGAGTATTCAACCCAAATTTATTGATTCGACACAAGGGGAGCCAAAGAATATTCTCAAGTATTAGCAGCTGAGTTGTCAATTCAACCACACCTGGAAACTTAGTATCTGCAGCAAAGTGTTTAGTAGCAAAGTAATATGATAGTGGTGGTAGCGGCAACAAAAGTAAAGACAGCAAAAGTAATGTTTTGGGTATTTTGTAGTGATTGTAACAGTAGCAGCGGGAAAGTAAATAAGCGTAAACCAGTATATGGAAAACTCGTAGGAACCAGATCAGTGAGGGATAATTATGCCGGCTGCGGTTCATCATGTAACAGTCATAACATAGGGTGACACAGAACTAGCTCCAATTCATCAATGTAATGTAGGCATGTATTCTGTATATAGTCATACATGCTTATGGAAAAGAACTTGCATGACATCTTTTGTCCTACCCTCTCCGTGGCAGCGGGGTCCTATTGGAAACTAAGGGATATTAAGGCCTCCTTTTAATAGAGAACCGGAACAAAGCATTAGCACATAGTGAATACATGAACCCCTCAAACTATGGTCATCACTGGGAGTGGTCCCGATTATTGTCACTTTGGGGTTGCCGGATCATAACACATAGTAGGTGACTATAGACTTGCAAGATAGGATCAAGAACTCACATATATTCATGAAAACATAATAGGTTCAGATCTGAAATCATGGCACTCGGGCCCTAGTGACAAGCATTAAGCATAGCAAAGTCATAGCAACATCAATCTCAGAACATAATGGATACTAGGGATCAAACCCTAACAAAACTAACTCGATTACATGATAAATCTCATCCAACCCATCACCGTCCAGCAAGCCTATGATGGAATTACTCACGCACAACGTGAGCATCATGAAATTGGTGATGGAGGATGGTTGATGATGACAACGGCGACGAATCCCCCTCGTCGGAGCCCCGAACGGACTCCAGATCAGCCCTCCCGAGAGGTTTTAGGGCTTGGCGGCGGCTCCGTATTGTAAAACGCGATGATTTCTTCTCTCTGATTTTTTTCTCATCGAAACTCAATATATGGAGGTGGAGTTGGAGTCGGAGATGCAACAAGGGGCCCATGAGGTAGGGGGCGCGCCCTAGGGGGGGGGACGCCCCCACCCTTGTGAGAAGGGTGTGGGCCCCCCGGTCTTCATCTTTGGCGAGGATTTTTTATTGATTTTTCTAAGATGTTCCGTGGAGTTTCAGGTCATTCCGAGAATATTTGTTTTCTACACATAAAACAACACCATGGTAATTCTGCTAAAAACAGCGTCAGTCCGGGCTAGTTCCATTCAAATCATACAAGTTAGAGTCCAAAACAAGGGCAAAAGTGTTTGGAAAAGTAGATAGGATGGAGACGTATCAAAGCGTTGCGAAGCGCTTCCAGCAGGTTGCCCGGTGCCTCTGGTTGGAGAGAGGACACCGGCACGGATGGTTGGCCCCCTTGACGGGGGACCGCCTGCCGGAGTCCGGAACCATCGAAGGTTCCAACGCATTGTCTGGCTGGGGCCCGAACTCGAAGCCCGTAGGAGCCTCGCTCCCTTGGTACCCAGGGTCCGGGAAGTCGCCGTGAGGCGCCCCCAGGACCACCTCCCCTTGGCTCGGTGCCTTTTGAGACAACACCTCGGTGTTGTCCGTAGGGCGGGGGGTGAAAGCGGTCGGAAGAGAACCGCTGTTCATATCCGATAGTCCAAAGAGCCGCTCGACGAGGGTACGTCGAGATGAGCTCGGGACGGACTGCATAATCATGTTCGACATGAGGAGAGGCAGTGCAATAAAACATACCATGAAGTACTATGGTGTCCATACACTTACGACTGCGCCAGGGGCTTGTCCCTGGGTAGCCACTCGTCGCCGCTGTCAGCGGCCGTCGTGGCACAGTCCGGAGGGAGGGTCCTTCCCTTCTTGGACCCTTCGGCCTCCCCGGATGGGTCGGCCTTCCTTTTCTTTTCTCCCCTGGCTGGGGGGGACTTTTCTCCTCCTCCTCCTCGTTTCCGTGGGAGGAGTGCGCGTTGGAGTCATCGGACAATGAGTCTGATACAACCTTGCGCCGGAGATCCTTTTGGGTCCCCGTGGCCTTCTTCTTGGCCTTCTTTGCCGACACCTCGTAAGGTGCCGGAGTCAGCATCTTCGTTAGAAGAGCGTCTGTAGGATCTTCGGGTAGGGGGCTTGACAGTCAAGCTGCTCCGCTATCTCTATCCAGTCATGTTAATGACATGGAAGCTTAGATCCAGCACATAACTAAAGCGGGGCAAATAAATACCCTGAGAGATATAAAAGCTTACCGGATTGGCGCGACGCTTTGCACTGAGTCCGTGATCCTCGGTGAGGGAGGGAGGCATCTCGTCGCTCTTGAACAGCACCCTCCAGACGTCCTCGTGCGTCATGTCATAGAGCTCTCGCAGCGTCTGGTGCTTGGCCGAGTCGAACTCCCACAAATTGAATGCCCGTCTTTGGCACGAAAGGATCCGGCGGAAGAGCATAACCTGGATCACATTGACAAGCTTGATTTTTCTTCTCGTCATGTTCTAGATGCAGGTCTGGAGTCTGGTCAACTCTACCGAAGAGCCCCAGGACATGCCCTTCTTTTTCCATGAGGTGAGCCGCGTGGGGATACCGGATCGAAATTTGGGGGCCGCCACCCAGTTGGAGTCGCGCGGCTCGGTGACGTAGAACCACCCCGATTGCCACCCCTTTATTGTATCCACATAGGTGCCCTCTAGCCAGGTGACATTAGGCATCTTGCCCACCATGGTGCCTCTGCACTCTGCTTGCTGGCCACCCACTACCTTCGGTTTAACATTGAAGGTTTTCAGCCATAAGCCGAAGTGGGGCCTGATGCGGAGGAAGGCCTCGCACACAACGATAAATGCCGAGATGTTGAGGATGAAGTTTGGGGCTAGATCATGAAAATCCAGTCCATAGTAGAACATGAGCCCGCGGACAAACGGGTGGAGAGGAAATCCCAGTCCACAGACAAAATGGGTAAGAAAAACTACCCTCTCATGGGGTTCGGGCATTGGGACGATCTGCCCCGCATTGGGCAGCCGGTGCGCGATATTCGCAGCCAGGTATCCGGATTCCCATAACTCTTTGATGTTCTCCTCCATGACGGAGGAGACCATCCACTTGCCTCCTGCTTCGGACATGCTTGGAGTGGTTTGAGAAGAAGAACGTGAGCTTGGGCACTAGAGCTCGAGTGTGCGGGAATGGCTAAGCGAGGAGGAAGAAGGCGTGGGTGAAAAAAGTAAATCTTTGTCCCTTTATAAGGGCGAAAGAGGCGATATGTCTCCGCACTTGCCTGGCAAAACCGCTTATTCCCCAGGCGCCATAATTGATGGCGCGGTTGGGTTACCCACGTCCGTATTGATGAGAATCCCGTGATAAGGGGAACACGATCTCTGCTTTGACAAGACGTGTCAAGAAAACCGCCTCGTGATATGTGCGGAGCTGGTTGCGAAAAGTGGTTCGAATAATAACCGGGCCATGGCGTGATGCCATGCTGTCAAAACATGTCAACAGATTAGATTTGTGGAAATATTATTCTCTCTACGGTGGTATGTGGAACTTATTTTGCAGGAACTGTCCTTGTATTCAAACTCTTCCATGGTGTATTCGGAGGAGGAACCCGCCTTGCAATGCCGAAGACAACACTGCACGTCGGACTCATCGTCATTGAAGCCTGATTCAGGGGCTACTGAGGGAGTCCTGGATTAGGGGGTCTCTGGACAGCCGGACTATATCCTTTGGCCGGACTGTTGGACTATGAAGATACAAGATTGAAGACTTCGTCCCGTGTCCGGATGGGACTCTCCTTGGCGTGGAAGGCAAGCTAGGCAATACGGCTATGTATATATCCTCCTTTGTAACTGACCTTGTGTAACCCTAGCCCTCTCCGATGTCTATATAAACAGGAGGGTTTTAGTCCGTAGGACAATATACAATCATACCATAGGCTAGCTTCTAGGGTTTAGCCTCTTTGATCTCGTGGTAGATCAACTCTTGTACTACTCATATCATCAAGAACAATCAAGCAGGACATAGGGTATTACCTCCATCAAGAAGGCCTGAACCTAGGTAAACATCGTGTCCGCTGCCTCCTGTTACCATCTGCCTTAGATGCACAGTTCAGGACCCCCTACCCGAGATCCGCCGGTTTTGACACCGACAGCTGGGATCGATGAACTTTGAGTTTATGATCAGATCTATCTTTTTATATCCATGAAAGTTTTTGAGTTTCTTTGATCTCTTTTATGCATGATCTCTTATAGCCTCGTATTTCTTCTCCGATATTTGAGTTTTGTTTGGCCAACTTGATCTATTTATCTTGCAATGGGAAGAGGTGCTTTGTAGTGGGTTTGATCTTACGGTGCTTGATCCCAATGATAGAAAGGGAACTGACACATATGTATCATTGCTACTAAGGATAAAATGATGGGGTGTATCTCTACATAGATAGATCTTGTCTACATCATGTCATCGTTATTATTGCATTACTCCATTTCTCCATGAACTAATACACTAGATGCATGCTGGATAGCGGTCGATGTGTGGAGTAATAGTAGTAGATGCAGGCAGGAGTCGGTCTACTAATCTTGGACGTGATGCCTATGTAATGATCATTGTATGGATATCATCATGAGTATTTGAAGTTCTATCAATTGCCCAACAGTAATTTGTTCACCCACCGCTTTGCTATTTTTCTCGAGAGAAGCCACTAGTGAAATCTACGGCCCTTGGGTCTCTTTCTCATATTATTTGCCTTTGCGATATACTTTTATTTGCTTTTATTTTCAGATCTATTAATCCAAAAATACAAAAATACTTTGCTGCACTTTATTTTATTTGTGATCTATTTATCCAATCTATTACAACCTTTTTCCCGTCACGCACCAATTTCTGGCATAGTTACCCGAAAGGGATTGATAACTCCTTTAACACGTCGGGTTGCGAGGATTTGTTATCTGTGTGCAGGGGCTGTTTACATTATGTCGCTTGGTTCTCCTACTGGTTTGATAACCTTGGTTTCATATCTGAGGGAAATACCTACCGCTGTTGTGCTGCATCATCCCTTCCTCTTTGGGGAAATACCGACGTAGCTTCACGCGACATCAAAAGGAATTTCTCGCGCCGTTGCCATGGAGGATCTTCAACATATACCAAGTTCCGAAACACAATCTCATCTCCTTGCATTTTACATTATTTGCCATTTGCCTCTCATTTTCCTGTCCCCCACTTCACAAAAATTTGCCATTTTATTCGCCCCTCTTTTTCGTTCGCCGTTTTCTTGTTAGATCTATCCTTTGCTTGCAAACATGAGTGATTTCGGTATGGCACCAACAGATGATGGCCTAACTCCTAAAATTGGACGTATGGGCAATCTGGATGCTAAAACCTTTATCTTGGGGCAAGGGAACGTTATGGGAAAATAACGTATCCAAGAATTTTTCAATTGTGTTGGGAAGCTAACTCTTGATGATGCCCCTATACTTAAGGCTACTAGATCTTATGCGGATGCTATTTCAGCACTAGTTCTGAAACTTGAAAGTCAATTTTTACGTACCCATCCTACTTTGCAAAGATTGTTTTTTGAGCTTCCCGATATAAAGAATCATAGGGCTAAAAAGTTGGCCACTCTCGTTCTTATGAATGAGTTTGACTACATAATACGGGAAGGTAGGGAATCTTTGATTTTTATGGTATGAATCGTGAAAAGCCTGTGATAGATGAAATTCTTTACAATAGTGACTATGCTTTAAGACATTTTCTTGGGGATAATAAAATCTTTGATGAGAATATTAAAAAGGAAGTCCCCGTTTTAGATATAATCCAACAAGTTTTCAATAATGTTAATCAACATTACTCTTGGATTGTTGCGGGAAATCAAAGAGGTTATCATGAACACCAACTTAGGAATGCTAAGGTTTCTATGGATAATATGTTTTATGTTGTGTTTACAAAACCCCATGATGAAAACACCTCTATGAAGGTTAATAAGAAAGATGACAAAACTTAGATCCTTGTTTATGCCTCGCTAAGGGCGTAAAACTATAGCGCTTGTTGGGAGGCAACCCAATGAATAAAATTTATTTTTGCTTTTTGTTTCCTGTTTTTGAGTATTAGCACAATTATGCTACTATTATGATTGTGTTTTTTATATTTTAATTAGTGTTTGTGCCAAGTAAAGCCTTTAGGATCTTCTTGGGTGATAGTTGTTTGATCTTGTTGAAAAAAACAGAAACTTTTACGCTCAAAAAATAATTATCATTTTTTACCAGAGAGTGATAAAATACCCATTCCACTTGCAGTAGATAAATATACAAATTTCTCAGATCTTCCTAATTTTGCAGAATTTTTGGAGTTAGAAAAGTATTCGAAATAGTCAGATTTCTACAGACTGTTCTGTTTTGACATATTCTGTTTTCTTTGTGTTGTGTGCTTATTTTGATGGCTCTATGGTTTTCTTTGATGAGTTTTTTCCATAGAAAAGTTGGAATACAATAGATATAATATAACAACAAAATATGAATTGGTTTGATACAACACTTATAGTAGTGATTTATTATTCTTACACTAATGAATCTCACGAAGGTTTTGTTGAGTTTTGTGTGATTGAAGTTTTCAAGTTTTGGGTAATCATACGATGGATGAAGAAATAAGGAGTAGAAGATCCTAATCTTGGGGATGCCCTAACATCCCAAGCTATTATCCAAAGATGAGCAACCAAGTAAGCTTGGGGATGCCCCCCGAGTGGCATCCCCTCTTTCTTCTAACGACCATCAGTATTTTACTCGAAACTATATTTTTATTCGTCACATACTATGTGTTTTGCTTGGAGCGTCTTGTATGATATGAGTCTTTGCTTGTTTTATTTTGTGTTTCAAGTCTTGATCCCTTGCTGGACACACCTATTTGGGAGAGCCAAAATTATGTCATGACTTGTTAAAATTGCTCTCTATGCTTCACTTAAATTTTTATGAGCTATGGAATTTCTCTAGTGCTTCACTTGTATCATTTTGAGCACGGTGTGCTTTATTATTTTTGAAGAAATGCTCTCTTGCTTCGCTTAGATTTATTCGAGAGTTAGTAAAATTTTCAAGAAATTCTCTCTTGCTTCACTTAAATTAATTTGAGAGAAAGAAATATTATGCTCATGATCTTCACTTATATTTGTTTGAGCTTGTAAAAATCAACACATGAAAATTAGTCCCAAAGTGATAGATATCCAAGAAGGATATAATAAAAACTTTAATCAAGATCATTAGACAAAATAAACTTGATTCTTAGTAATAGTTTTGAGATATGATGATGTGATATGTGAGTTATGTTGATGAGTAAATATGCTTTAGTAAGAATATTGGTGTTAAGGTTTGTGATTCCCTATGCAAGCACGAAAGTTAATAGTTATGCAATGAAATTATATCCTACTTATGGTGCATTATTCGGTGTTAGTTATGCTTAATGCTCGCTTATGATATTATTCGTTTCTTGGTTGGTCGCTTCCCAATCTTTTGCTAGCCTTTATTTTGCACTAAGTATGATCACTACTTCTGCATCCAAAAACCTTTAACCCAGTTTTGCCATATGAGTCCACTATATCTACCTATATGCGGTATTGTTTTGGCATTCTAAGCAAATTTTCATGTGCCATCTCTAATTTTCAAAAATGAACTTCTCTTTTGTGTGTTTGCTTCGCTCGCAGAGCGGTGAGGGGTGGCTAATATTTTCCATGCTAGATGTGTTATTCTCAAGATGAGTGTTTATTCACTTGTCATTACACGAGAGTAAGGCAAAGGTATTAGGGATGCCCAGTCTTGAAATGAAAAAAATCAATTTACTTTATGTTGTCAAATAATAAATTCCTTGGAAAGTGTTGGTATGGAGGGCACCCGTGGATAAGGTTAGCCATGGAAAGTGAAAGTATGGTGGAAAAAGGAATAAACTTTATTTTCTGTTTGGGAACGGCCTATGACATATCTAAGCATGGAAACTATTGGGAACTCTAAGTCATTTTCGTTGGTGGGATGGATAGACCTCCCAAAAAAATTATCTCTAAGTTTTTCTCTTTGAGCTCTCGCACCTCTACAAATCCATACTTCCCTCTATGAAGAGCCTATCTTTTACTTTATGCAATTTTTATTTTTGAATTTGAGTCCCCATCTTCTCTTAAAAAAGCACCAACTAGGAGGCAATATTATCGTACTTGAGTATTGGACATAGCTAATATGCGAGTGTGTTTCATGAATGGATCAATGGTTGAGCATGATGGGCTAGGGATAACTTATTTTAGCGTTGATATTTTGAAAGACATGGTTGCTTGTTGATATGCTTGAGTGTCTAAATTATCATGTCAAAACTAGACAATTGCTTTGAACAATATAGAAGTCCAACTGTCCATGCTATAAAGAAAGAAATATGATATGACATGTTAGGCAGCATTCCACATCAAAAATTCTATTTTTATCAATTCCCTACTCGAGGACGAGTGGGAGTTAAGCTTGGGGATGTTGATACGTCTCCAACATATCTACAATTTTTTATTGTTCCATGTTGTTATATTATCAATCTTGGATGTTTTACAATCATTTTATAGTCATTTTATATCATTTTTTGGTACTAACCTATTGACATAGTGCCAAGTGCCAGTTACTGTTTTTTCCATGTTTTTACATCAGAAAATCAATATCAAACGGAGTCCGAATGCCACGAAACTTTACGGAGAAATTTTACGGTCCATAAGGAACACAACGGGCCCTAGCTGCGCCTAGGGGGTTGCCCTGAGGGAGGCACAACCCACCAGGGCGCACCAGGAGGCCCAGGCGTGCCCTGGTAGGTTGTGCCCACCTCGGGTGCCCCCGGACGGCCTATTTGCTCTATAAATACCCCAATATTCCCAAAACCCTAAGGGAGTCGACGAAATATTGATCCAGCCACCGCAGAGTCCAGATTCACCAGATCCATTCTAGACACCATCTCGGATGGGGTTCACCGCCTCCATTGGTGCCTCTCCAATGATGCGTGAGTAGTTCTTTGTAGACCTTCGGGTCCGTAGTTAGTAGCTAGAGGGCTTCATCTCTCTCTCTCTCTCTCTTGATTCTCAATACAATGGTCTCTTGGAGATCCATATGATGTAACTCTTTTGCGATGTGTTTGTTGGGATCGATGAACTTTGAGTTTATGATCAGATCTATCTTTTTATATCCATGAAAGTTTCTGAGTTTCTTTGATCTCTTTTATGCATGATCTCTTATAGCCTCGTATTTATTCTTTGATATTTGGGTTTTGTTTGGCCAACTCGTCTATTTATCTTGCAATGGGAAGAGGTGCTTTGTAGTGGGTTCGATCCTACAGTGCTTGATCCCAGTGACAGAAAGGGAACCGACACGTATGTATCATTGCTACTAAGGATAAAACGATGGGGTCTATCTCTACATAGATAGATCTTGTCTACTTCATGTCATCATTCTTATTGCATTACTCCGTTTCTCCATGAACTTAATACACTAGATGCATGCTAGATAGCGGTCGATGTGTGGATCGGAGTAATAGTAGTAGATGCAGGCAGGAGTCGGTCTACTAATCTTGGACGTTGTGCCTATGTAATGATCATTGCTTGGATATCGTCATGAGTATTTGAAGTTCTATCAATTTCCTAACAGTAATTTGTTCACCCACGCTTTGCTATTTTCCCCCAGAGAAGCCACTAGTGAAATCTAAGGCCCCCGGGTCTCTTTCTCATATTATTTACCTTTGCGATATACTTTTATTTGCTTTTATTTTCAGATATATTAGTACAAAAATACAAAAATACTTTTCTGCACTTTATTTTATTTGGATCTATTTATCCAATCTATTACAACTTTTTTCCCGTCACGCACCAATTTCTGGCACCGTTACCCGAAATGGATTGGCAACCCCTTTAACACGTCGGGTTGCGAGGATTTGTTATCTGTGTGCATGGGCTGTTTACGTTGTGTTGCTTGGTTCTCCTACTGGTTCGATAACCTTGGTTTCATATCTAAGGGAAATACCTACCGCTACTATGATGCATCATCCCTTCCTCTTTGGGGAAATACCGACGTAGCTTCAAGCGACATCAGCAGGCCGGTGCCACATCAGAGTCATTTAAAACATTACACAACCATTTCATACATACATGTTTTGGCCACATGCAGTCGATGGTTATCCTACACGACACTCGATACTCGTGTGTGACGTTTTCTGTGGGCCCTCGAGGTCGTCGTCCATCACTTTGATGAACTGCCTGCAGTGAGGTTAATTTGACCACCAAGGTAGAATCTTTTTTGTTTGTGTTATGGTGGTATATAGTACACGTCAAAGAGGTGGGAGGGGACTAGCATATATACTATATATACGCGTCCGTGAACAAGTACACCTCACTCTGTGTCGGGACTTTTTGGTTTTTGAGGCATGTGCCACATCAAAATTGTGAAATTGGCTATTCAAACATCACACAACACCTCTTTGGGCCACATGCATGCACGCGGTGGTTATCCTAGCTAGGACACTCACGTGTGACGCTTCCTTCTGTGGGCCCACGAGGCCATCTTTGATGCATGCATGCATGATTGACCAACATCATGAGAGGTTACTTAATTTCACCATTGATGAGGATTCTTTTGGGTTGTACATATTATGGCACGAGCATATAGTATGCGGTGAACAGGGGGGAAGGGGACCATCATATGTAGTACGCTCATGAACCTCGCTTTGTGTGGGTGCATGGTTTACAACTTTTGAGGCATGTGGCACATAAAAGTTGTGCATTTTGGGTATTCAACACATATATGTTTGGCCCACATGCAATGCGGTGGTGGTTGTCCTCTCGCACCCACTTAAGCGGTTATCAGCGATATCGACGCTTTCCATCTGTGGGCCCGCTTGGTCCATCACTACTTTTTGCCTGACAACAAGAGATGTTAATTTGGCTTAGGAGGAGATTATTATTTTTGCTTGCAATATGGTATATATAGGTCATGCTCTGGGATGACATGCATGATACAGTTTGAGCACACACACATGCATGTGTACGCATGAATCCCTCCCATCGAGTCGAAGTGGCTAGTACAACGACACGTCATGAACCGATCTCGCTTTGTGTGGAGCTAGTGTACGATTTTTGACGCACGCACCACATCAATGTTGTGAAATGGTATTCAAACATGCATGCACGCATCACCTGCATACATATGCATGTAGTGGTTGCCTTCGAACGGTACACTCCCTCGCGTGGTTATCGGCGACAAGCCTATATATTCATGGGCCCGTGTGGGCATCCATGATCACATTGACCAACAACAAGATAGGTTACCATGGAGGATTCTTCATTTGGTTCGTGTTATCGTAGTATAGGTCATGGTGAGATTCAGACCTTAAGTTTGAGCGCATATACTATGCAGGCGTGCATGCATGAATCCTTGTCGTTGGCTTGAAGTGTGGTGTAACATACATATGCATTATCAACCTAACCCTCACTCAGTGTGGGGATTTCTAGTTCGAATCACAGTGCCACATCAAAGTTGTTCCATTGTTACTCAAAACACACCTCTCCATACATATGTTTGGGCCACACACATGCGGTGGTTGTCTTCGAGGACTAGCTACTTGTGTGATTATTGGTGAGCTAGCCCATCTCCCGGGTCGCATGGACGGCCATCACTTCAACCAACAACAAGAGAGAGGTTGTATGACCAAGGTGGATTATTCTTGGTCCGTTTTATGATCCATCTTGGTGATATATGCCTCTCTGGCCCGCCGACTGAAAGTGTG